>NC_133650.1:155037003-155284975 GCF_009905375.1 Apium graveolens
AAAAGATACATTCACAGCGGAATGTTCAGTAGAACAAGAATCAGTAGATATTGGTTTTTGGATAGATGGTCTCACATCAGGGGGTGGTAGAATAGTGTAGAATAGCTTGAAGGGGTGCAACTGTTATAATAAGATGTAATACAGTTAATACTGGTGGAAGAACAATATGCGAATCGAACCTGGGTGAAGATGATGATCCTCGAATGGAAGGCTCTGAATGATCAGATGATACAAGGAAAATAGGATCTGCCAATGCCGTTATCTGGAAATCACATTGCAAGATAAAAATCTCAAATCGCAGCACGAATCGTACGGAAAACCTACTATATAGTCGCACTCAACCTCACGATGTCTTATCTTTCTATCTCCAATTCCTAATCCTAACCCTCCACCCAATCCCGATAATCTAGACTTGTTTTAGTGACTTATAACCTGTAGCTCTGATACTAACCTGTTTCGCCCTCCAAACCCGGGTCAGATCAGAAGTTTAGCATCCATATCACACACATACAATATACAAACTTGTATATGATATATTGTTTACAATGACCCTGCTTTACACAACCACGAATCGCAACAGGTTAAAGTATGAAAACAAACCACAACCTTAACTTTTATAACATCGCACCAAATCCCAACTAATTTAACTTACAACTGATAATGAAATTATTCTTACAAGCTTGCCAATCTCAACTATAATATAAAGCTTTTGCCGGCTCGATTCAACTCGTCCAGGAATCCTAGCTCGCACATTGGACTGGGAAACCTTGCTATCAATCATTTCTTTTTTTAACTGTAAAATCATATAAAATATTTGCAAGAGTGAGCTAACTAGCTCAGCAAGTCATAATAACAATAACTGAGGTTAAACAATGGTCAAATGAGAGGATTCAGAAGAATCAAGTTTCTTGTTAAATAATTATTAGAATGGATATTTATTTTAAATTTTTAAAACCAAGGTTAGGTTGCTGATCAGTCACGCACTAACCCCGAGCAAGGCACACGTCTCTACTCTATAAACAGGATCCCAAAGCATACATTGGCCTAATTCGACCACGAATTTGGTCTGACCACGAATCTGGTCCACATAAAGAAAACTATCCAATTCTAAAATAGTTAAGTATGATAAACAATATAATTCATAATCAAGAATGACAAAACATTTGTATAAAAGTGTAATGCAATTCATGAGTATCACAAGGGTATATCAAGGTATATATGAGGATTGTCTTCCAGCCTGTAGGAGAATGAGGTATTAAATGAACAGTGGTTTCACTGGTTTTAGTTCTTTGATATTAAAAGGTATGATAGAGTGTAACAATTTATGTATGTTCAAGCAATTCTGTTCTAGTGTTTAGTGCATGGTGGATATGTATTTATGGAGTAGTATCATATTTATGTGATTTAGTATCTAGTGAATCAACAATGGATGGTTTACAAAGAATAAGGCTTATAGCTCAAAGATCAAATGATGTGAACAGGGTTCAAGGCTGAATGATTCAAATTACTTACTATATAAAGCAGGACTATTTTGAATACTAACAATATATCACGAGAGAGTTTAGAAATATTTTCAATATATCTCGAGAAAGGTTCATAAGTACTTGCCTTATCTTAAATGATTCCAACTTCACTTGTACTTGTCTAATGACTCTATTCAACAACTACTTGTCTACTTTTCCTATGCCTTACTTCTATTCACCGATCACTTGCTTTATTTTCTACGCATCGATTCCATTTTATGATCACCTGCTTTCCCCTTTCTACGCCTTCGCTTACTCTGCTAGGTATCATAAGTATCTATCAATATTCATCTCACATTATTCCAATCGTCACATATACGTCATAAGGTTTCATCTACCCTTCGTTTCACCCAAATATGATTTACGAATTGAAAGTTATGATTAAAACAGTCAAACAATGCACATATACGCATATAACACATCAATCAGTTCACATATAGCACATAACACGTAAGATATTCGATGAAAATACTTTTCCAAAGAAGCTTTAAGGTCAAAATGATTTTTCGGATATTTAATACAAATTTTTAAACATTTTTCGGAATTAAAACAGACCGTTGAATCATTTATGAACAATTAATCAGGGTTCAAATACCCGAATCTGATTTAAATTTATTTTATAGTAATTATCGAGCCTTGAAAACAATTTAAAATAATATTTTAAAGTTCGAAACTATTTTTCGGAATTTTTAAATCAAAATAAATAATTAAATCTAATTAAAAAATCAAATAATAATTAATTAATAATTAATTAATTCAATTAATCAATTATTATTTAAATTAATTGACTAATTAAATAATTAACTATCAATTAAAATTAATTAATTAAACAATTTGGATTTATTTCATAATTAAAAAATAATTTTCAGAGGTAAAATTAATGAATTTTGGAATTAAAAATATATTTATGAAAATTATTATAAATAAAAATATAATTTTTGAAATGTTTTAAAACAAAAATCCATTATTTGAAATTTTTATAAACTACGGGATATTTATTAAAAGAAGATAGAAAGAAGGATGACCAAACTGTAAGTTTGGCATCCCTTTCCTCCTCCCTCGATTCCGATGGCCGGACTTCATGGCTGCCGCCATGGAGCTTTTCCGGCGACTGGTAACTCGCCTAAAATGGGTTCAAACTCACAGGGAAAAACCTACTAGCTTCCAGGAACATGTTTCTGCAATCAGTTTTATCAGCCAAAAATCTCGCCGCCGTCGACATCAATTTTCCGGCCAACAACCAGCTATCGTCTGTTAATTTCGTTTATACCATTCGATTGCTTGCTCCACGATCTATTCATTCATGTAATCAGTTTCAACAGATAATCCTCAATAAGGAATCACCAAAATTCAATTAAGAACATTCAAACTAATTGTAAACCCTAATTTCTAATTCCGAGAATTAAACACATATTTGAGCATGTTATTGAACTCCAAATTCAACATATAATATACCAAAATGATCAGGAAGAAAAGATCTACAAGATTCAAGCATCAAATCACACAAACAACATCAAGAACAAAAATTCATATTTTAATCCAAAAATAATTCGAAATTAATAAAAATTATAGAAAAATAACCTTTGATTCTACAGGTGTACGGATCCCAAATTCTGAAAGTACTCTTCAAGACCTTCGATTCAGTTACTTGAACTCTAGAATCGAATACTACTAACGCCTTCAAATCTAGGTTTGATTAGGAAGAACACTATGAATATATTTTATTTTCTCTGAAAATTATATATTTAACTGACTGCAAATGATTTTCTGTACAAAATAAAATACAGTAAAGGCTATTTATAACTACGGAATATTGGTATCCCATTAGATCATACAGGATATAAAATATTACGTTTATTTGAGAAAATAGATCCAAAACGGTACCGATTTTAGGATAATTATCCAAATCTATAAATTTTGTAACTGCGGTCTTGGTGTCAGCGCTTTGGTTACACATACTACGAGAAGATAATATAATTGTTTAATAAAAAGATCCCATTTCTCGAAAATACGGGTTTATCGATATACCGAAACGAATTTGTATCGAAAATATTACGCTGGGACCCGCACGGGGAAAACCGTACTCCGAATTGAAAAAGTCAAAACATGGAAAATGCTCGGAATATTGCAATTAGGTTAGGAATGAGTTTTTGAAAGAGTTTCGGGTTGTAAAAACATAAAAACGGTTGAAGTCGGTTGGTTCCTGATTATACAAAATAATTTATAATTACTCGGAAAAATAATTAATTAAATCCATAAATCATTTATAATATCATATAACAACCTAAAAATTAATAGAAAAATATCACAATTATCTATATTCTATTTTGGACATATAAAAATTAAAATACTCAAATTTTATCACATTAAAACATCCAAACACAAATACCAATCAATAGATAATTCACCAAAATTCACATAATAATCAAATAATATTTTTTTATTGATAAAAATAGTTACATGTCATATCCCGGATATTACAAGTACAGTGCTGAGGCGATTTGGAGGGTGATTGAGGAGCCCGAGAGTAATCCAGATCAGGAGAACTATAACGAGAAGACGGGGATGATTTTAATCTGGATTTGATCGTTGTTACGCTGTGTTTGCCTGAGACTCACTAGAAAGTTCAAGAAGGGCACGAACAAGTATGCCACTTTCCCTTCCGGGTGCATGAACAGGTTTGCACGTGCATGAGATTCCTGTATTTGTGCCAACATCATGCCATCTTCTTATGTGCATGATGTTACTGTTGAGTATGCATGTTTGTTGTGGGGTATTCTTCAGGGAGTTATGTGGACCTTGGGATGGTTATTCATCAGGGGATTTTGAGGTTTCTGCGAGGCAACACTACGTGTTCTATACCCTATATATAACGACTCGTATATTTGCATATTATTTAAATGCGTGTTTATGGAATTAATAAATAAATTATGTGTATAGCTTCTGTTAGCTATGTGTTGTTTTAGCATTATTTATTGGTGATTTGTGGTGTACAGGGGTGTTCGCGTAATTAATTATTGAGTCGTATTGTTTTTGTTTTACTTTTAGAAGTGGTTTTATTGCAGTTTTATTTTCCATAAATATTTGAATTTTCTCTAAAATTATTTTTATGGTTTTATAATTACAATAATTATTTTTGGGATTTAATAAAATTTAGAAATCAATATTTCATTAATTATTTAGCCCTGTATGATTTTCTGATTATAATTAAGTGCAAATTCAGTACTAAATTCAGAAATGTCTTAAAAATTACGAAACTCTTATTTATTTAAGTTTGGAATATTTCGAGAATTTTAAAATTATTTTGGGAATTTTGGGGATTAATTTCACTTGCGCGTTGATTCTTTTAATTGATAAAAGCGTGTATAAATTGCATTTCAGAAATTATTTTAAAATTTCGAAATTCATGGTTTTATAAACTTCAGGATATTTGCAACATTTTAAGACTATTTTCGCGATTTTCTGATTTTTTCTTAAGTGCAGCTCGGTTCATTAATTGTGAATTGCGGGTACGAGTTGCGTTTCAAAAATACTTTAAAAAATTATGAAAATTTTATTTTATTAGTGTTTAAATGTTCGGGAAATTTCAAAATTAGTTCAGAAATTTTAGGGTGTTATTTACCCGCGCGGTTAGTCGTTAAAATTGTGAAGTGCGGGTTAGCAACCGGAATTCATGAGGCTTATCTATTCCGTGATACGTGTCTAATTTGCCCAAATTGTAGTACATGTGTCCTGCAACAATTTGGACAGCAGATTAAAAAAAACAAAAACATCAGTCTCTCTCTCCTCATATCTTATCTCTCCCTTCTTGTTCTACTCCCCCTCTCTCTCGATCGGGTTCTTTCCCGGAGTCCCGCTTCCTTCTTCCCCATTCTTGTTCGACTGCCTTCTTATTTCTCTTTTAATTTCCGGTTCTTCCCGTTTTATTTCGGTAAGTTATTGCCGCCGCTGCCTGAATCTATTTTTACGATACGTTTTCCGGCGAATCGTCGGGTGTGTCCCTATGTATCTGATATATACGTGTTGTATATGTTGGTGTTGTATTTCTGTGGTTGGTGATCTGATCATGCTGCGGTGGCCGGTTTATTTTTCCGATCGTTGCTCCCTGTCCGACCTCCTGGTTTAATTCCCGTTTGGGCTGTTCGCGTGTTTAATGAATTTTTTTTGTTCTGCAGATTGTTTGTGATGGAAATCCAATGATAATTGCTTGGAACCATTCCTATTCATTTATAAAAGAATTTGATTGAATTTCTTGCGGTTATTTCGGATTATTTGATTATTGAATAACTCGCAGTTTATTATCGGTGGAATTGTCCAGACACCTGAATTATTCGGGCACCGACAAATTTCGTTACCGTCAACGATGAATTTCGATGAGGTGACGGTGGAATATGATGAATATTTATAAGTCCTACGAATAAATTATAAAAAAAATAAAATACAAATAAATATATATAAAATACGAGTAATACGGGGACGTCGATTTATGTTTCGACGAGTGGGTCGGTAAACAGAGGAGGTGCTGCACAATTTTTGGGAAAATTAAATTCGAAAAATACGGGGACAAATCTTGTGATTATCAGGATTACTAGTCGAACGTATGTACGTATATAATTATAAACAAAATATTTTATAAATATTCGACAACCCTATTTTCTGAAATGACAGTGTTTGTATTTTCCGAATATGATCATCAGACTGAGTTCCGATTTTATGTAAACCCTAGTTGTTTCGTGTATTATGATAATATGTACAAATACGAGTCGGAATGTACTATCGAATGGGTAGATTTGTTAGTGAGGATATGTAAAGCATAGTCAAATGTCTAAATTAGGGTATTTTCACTTTATAGGTTATAGTCGGAAGGCCCGAGAGTTGACGTTGGACTAAAAGATAACCCAAGGATCAGTCGACAAGTGCAGCGAGGTTCCAAGCGAAGGACCTGAGCGTTGAAGTCGGATCCAGGATAGTGGCTCTAATTAGGTCATAAGCTGAACGTCCGAGTCGATCCAAAATCAGTCAGTGATAGTTGTAAAGCTCTGCAAGGCAAGTACCCCTGACCATTCTTTTATGGTTCAGTATATGTGAATAGCTAATGTTTTATTCTCGTAAAGGAACATAAATGTTTTAAGTTACTTATTGTTGGATTTTTAAACGCAGCGGGGGCATGGCAAAACACTTTTACACATACAAAATCCAAATAAAAGCATATAAATCATGAATAAAAATTCGAGGGATCGAATCTAACCTTTTAAAATTAATTCAGAGACAACGATCAGAGATTCCTAGCAGTTGCTCCTCAAGTGTGAAGCACTCCACCGGTATCCACCAAGAAAACGACTTTTAGGAGGAAGAGGAGGTGGAGAGAATTTGGTTTTCTGAAACTTTTTGGTTTCTGGGGTTCAAATAAAATAGGGTCTATAATAGTGTATTTATAGGCAAAATTTTCAGCTGAAATTTTCCCATAAATAATATTATTATTATCCCATTTATTATTCTCATTAATAATTAAAACACCTTTTAATTATTAATCTTTTTTCTAAACACTTTAGAATTAATTCTCTCTCTTGGTTTAATTTCCAAAAATTAAATCCTTAATTAATAATATTAAGAACTTTTCTTAATTAATTTATAATCAATTAAATCTCATTTAATCAATTATTAAATTTGCCAATTAATTATTTATTTCACAAATAAATAATTATTAGCCATTATTAATTAATTTCTCCACCATAAAATCATTCTCTTTTTATGGTGTGACCCTGTAGGTTCAATATTAAGCCGGTAGTAGAAATAAATAATAATAAAACTATTTTATCATTATTTATATAAATTTTCTAATTTATTAAATATGATTAATTAATTAATCACATTTATTCTACATCGTGAGTGATGCTTCTCAACATATCGCGACTATCCGGATAATATGAATTCATTGCTTAGAATACCAAGAACCTGTCAGTGAATAGTTACCGTACAATAAACTCCTTCTACCCTATAATGTCCCGATTAAATACAAGGCATGGATCTCGTGTCAAGCCTATCTAATTCAATCACTTGCTTACCATCTATTATGCGTAGTTCTATGCAAATTAGAAACTCCTTTCTAATTTCATTTACTCTGGCCAGAGATTCCTGAACTAGCATAAGTGGATCAGCCTTGAACATTCGCTTCCTTCACTGGAAGGGGTAGATCCTTTATTGATCATACACTATCTTCGTGTACAAATTCCTATACCCAGAAGAGCCCTAATAATTGTCCCTAGAGACTAAGAACTAAACCAAAGCATAGTTCAATGTACATAAGATGACTATGATGACCTCAAGTCTAAGGATACTTGTACAACTATCACTAAGCGAACAACTGCTGACACGTGAGTGAACTCCATCAGTTGTTCAGCTGGGCGAGTCATGTTCAGTGAACTTATTCCATAATAAGCACCTACATACTAGCTATAGTGTCAACACACAAATGTCTATGAAAACAGACATCCTTTATAATGAAGCAAGCATAGTATGTACCGATCTTTGCAGATTATTAATTACCAGTTAGTAATCCTATGACCAGGAACTATTTAAGTTTAGAGTTATCATCTTTTTAGGTCTCACTATTATGATCTCATCATAATCCATAAAAAACTTTACTCTAAACTATGGTATATCTTATTTAAACACTTAAATAGATAAAGCCCGTAATAAAACAAAACAAGTCTTTATTAATATCAATGAAATCAAAACAAATTACATAAAAGTTATTCCTAAATCCTAATACATGATTGGACTTAGGACATATTCCTTTCAATCTCCCACTTGTACTAAAGCCAATCACTCTGGTATCTAATACCCATCTCATCTTTATGACGATCAAAGTGACTTTCAAAAAGTAGCTTTGTGAGTGGGTCTGCTATGTTGTTGTGTGTGTCAACTCTAATTCAATACAATATAAGAAATGTTACCGCGCTTCCACTAACCCTTTTGTAGACGCATGGTTCATCTACGTTTTCGATAAAATCAAACTCTTTGATTATCTCATCAAAACGAATGTTCCATCTTTCGAGAAGCTTGCTTTAAACCACATTAATCGCAAGCAAAATCCGAACTGATTTTAACAGGGCTTCATGTAAAAAGTTTCATCAAAGTCAATCCATTGCCTTTGTTTGAATCCTTTTCCCAAAAGCCTGGCATTTTAGGTCTCCACCTGGCCATCTGCTATAATCTATCTTTTGTATACCGTATACATAGATTACATTCTGGATTTCATGGCACTATGCCATTTCTCTGAGTCAACACTACTCATAGCCTCATTATAGGTCAAAGGGTCGTCATCATCAAATGATTGACAACTCATTGTCATTCTCAATGACAAGGCCATATTACCTCTCAGGTTGGCGAGACACTTTCCCTGACCTATGAATGGGCTGTTCCACAAAAGGTTGTTCAGTCAGAACAAGTGTTTCCACTTGATCCGGAGTAGTTTGTGCTTCTTGAACTTCATCAAGTTCAATTTTTCTCCCACTGTTTCCTTCAAGGATAAACTCCTTTTCCAAGAAGGTAGCATGTCTGGAGACAAACACCCGATGATCGGTGCAAAAGTAATACCCTAAAGTCTCTTTAGGATATCCCACAAAACTACATTTTACGGATCGATATTCCAGCTTATCTGGGTCAACTTACTTGACATAAGCTGGACATCCCCAAATCTTAACGTGTTTAAGACTCGGTTTCCTTTCTTTCCATATCTCATACGGAGTTTGAGGAACAGATTTTGGAAAGCACCTTATTCAGTAAATATGCTCAGGTTTCCAATGCATAACCCCATAGGAATACTGGAAGATTTGCATAGCTCATCATGGACCGAACTATGTCTAACAAAGTTCGATTTCTCCTTTCAGATACTAATCTGGAGGAGTCCACTGGGAGACTATACCATTTACTTTGAGATAATCTAGAAACTCTCCGTTCAAGTATTCACCATCTCGATCTAATCGAAGAGTTATAATACTATGTTTGGTTGTTTCTCCACTTCATACTTATATTCTTTGAACTTTTCAAAGGCCTCAGACTTGTGTTTCATCAAACACATATCCGAATCCAGATCTTACATCTATGAAAGTAATGAAGTATGAAAATCCACCCATGGCTTGCGTAGACATTGGTCCACATACATCTGTGTGTACCATTCCTAGCAAATTTGCAGCCCTCTCTCCATGTCCACTAAATGGAGACTGCAGTGCCACTATAAAGTGAGATTTTCATCATCCCTTTTCTTTTATTAGTTTGTTCAATCTGAAGTAAATTATGTCACATATATTCAGACCATTATTTAAAGTACCACGTCCATAAAGAATATTATCTCTAAGAATAGAACATTCATTATTCTCAATAATAAATGAAAATCCAGCCAAGTCTAACTTGGGAATAATATTCCTCACAATCGAGGGAACAAAATAACAATTATTTAAAACAATGGTCTTGCCCGTAGGCATATGTAAATGAAATGATTCTACATCTACAGCAGCAACTCTTGCTCCATTTCCCATCAGTAGAATCACCTCCTCTTCCTCAAGAGTCCTACTTCTCCTTGGTCCCTGCAACAAATTGCAGATATGAGAACCACAGGCGGTATCTAATACCCAAGTAGAAATGATATATTCACTTTTATCATGAACATACCTGAATCAGAAGCGGTAGTCTCACTACCCTTCTTCTTCAATTCTGCAAGGTAAACCTTGCAGTTCCTCTTTCAGTGCCCCACCTTGTTACAGTGAAAGGAAACAACTTTGCTCTTGGGGTCTTCAGCCTTTGGTGGAACCGGCATTTTCTCACCTACTTTCTTCTTCTTGGAAGAGTTCCTCTTCCTTTTCCTAGGATTGGAACCTTCACCAATTAGAAGAACAGAACTCTTCTTAGGAGGAAATTCGATTCCGCAGTCTTCAACATGTTGTGGAGTTCAGGCAGGCTGACATCCAACTTATTCATGTGAAAGTTCACAACAAACTGCGAGAACAAACTCGAAAGCGATTGCAAGACCAAGTCTTGGCTCAGCTCCCCATCCATGGCAAAACCAAGTTGTCCAAGACGTTCAATCAAATTGATCATCTTAAGTACATGGTCATTCACAGATGATCCCTCAGATATCCTACAACCGAACAGCTCCTTCGATATCTCATATCGAGCTGTCCTCCCCGCCACATCATACAACTCTTGTAGATGCATTAGGATAGTGTGAGCATCCATATGCTCATGTTGCTTTTGTAGCTCAATGTTCATGGAAGCCAGCATGATGCATTGAGCAACATTTGCATCATCTATCCACTTACGATACACAACGTGTTCATCATTATGTGCATCACTAGCAGGTTCAGTAGGCTTAGGTGAGTCAATCACGTATTCCAGCTTCTCAATCCTGAGAACAATTCTCAAGTTTCGAAGCCAGTCAGCTAATTAGGACCAGTCAATTTGTGAGCATCCAGTATGCTCCTTAGTGATAGTGCAGAAGACATAACGTACAAAGTAAATCTGTAAATGATAAACACATAAAAACACTTAGCAAATATTCGATTTCATTTCAAAACACTATATGAATCGGGTCTTTATTCATAAGTGGCTCCCACTAATTTTCCTAATTTATTCAACCCCCTACGTGAAAAATTAAGCATTCATAATGCTAGTGGGATTAGGGATCCTACATTCCATTACACGACCCCGGCTGTAGCACGAACCGCCATGTAATGTTCAATAGGCAGACAACTCTTGTCAATTACATCTCATGTTATTCCCTAATCAAACTTTAGCCTCTTGAATAATTGAGTCTCGGCTGTAGCACGACAAACTCAATATTCTAAGTCAAGTCTAACCCAACATTCCGTACAGTTGAATCAGTCCCCAAAGGCCCACGGCTGTAGCACGTACCGACCTTTATATTCTTATTCAATGTACACATCTCTATGTAATAGACAAGTATTTCTTATTTCGAAATCAAAGCCCTCGGCTGTAGCATGAACCGACAATGATTCAAAAATAAGAACTACTTTTTTATCATGTTGGAAGGCTATGACCGACACAAGCCCGTTGTATCATTGGCCAATTACTACTTGATATTATTTAATTTTAGAGGGATTATATTACGTTACAATCATAATCATATTATAAAGAGATTCTTCCTTTTAAATTAAATATTTCAAATCAATAATCAATAATCAGACGATTCCCAGATCGGGTGGAGCATTGTCAAGAGGCGTCACTTAATAACCCTTTCTTACAGATAGAAATCTGTTGTTGACAGAATCATCTTTTCTCTCATATCAAAAATTCATATTCAATTACGTGTTTCACAAACACAAGAATCTCATGATTGTATTCTTAATATTATTATTAAGGTTATGAAACAATTTCACTATACCAGGTTGTCTAACAAACGCCTTATGTTCATTCAAGTTCACCTAAATCTATCATCGCATGATAAACTAAGCATATATCACATATATTAACATGAATCAACATCAAGGTAGGCATGTTACATCATCTAGCACATTGGTCTAAGCAATATACATCTCTATGTATCACATGAAGTATTTAAAAGCAATTTAAACAGTTAAAAACAGCTTAAAAACACTTCTGTTAGCTATAAACAGTTCGAAACAATTTCATAAAACATCATATAATATACCATTAGAAGCGTCTCGAAAATACGAATCCAACGGCACCAAAATCACCCCATTCTGAGCTTCCACGCGCCCGCACGCGCCCCGAGAAGATGTCCCCCGCGCCGCCACGCGCACACGCGCTGTCAGGCGCGTGTCATACCTTCCCCCACGCGCGCCCACGCGCCCACGTGCCTCACGCGCCCCCGACCCCTATGCTGACGTTAGCATGACGTCATCTGATGACGTCAGCATGACGTCAGCACGACGTCACCAGCGCGTGTCTTCCACGCGCCGCGCGTGGCACGCCAGCGCGTGAGCCCCACGCGCGCGTGGTCGACGCGCGGTCCTCTGTTCTGTTATCAGTCGCCGCCTATTCTAGAATTCTGTGCCGCTGACCTCGCCTGAGAGCCGTACGTTTTCTTCTCTCACTTCTGCCATGTCTGTCTGTGCTTCTCTTGTGCAATTAACAGCACATATGCAGATGTAGAAACAAACACAAATATATATATACTTACAACTAATATATATATATATAAGATTTATTTAATTATGAATTTAATTATAACAACTTCAAAAATTCATAATAAAAAATCTATACATCCTAAAATTATGAAAAAAATACCCAGACGATCTACAAAATAATTCTGAGAAACGATTTCTCATCAGACAAAATTAATCCATAATATAACTTGTAAAAATTATAATTAATTCATACAAGCACATAAAATTCTGAAATTTTTACCACAGATCTATATGCCTACAAACTATGCTCTGATACCAATATTAGATTTTTAAACGCAGCGGGGGCATGGCAAAACACTTTTACACATACAAAATCCAAATAAAAGCATATAAATCATGAATAAAAATTCGAGGGATCGAATCTAACCTTTTAAAATTAATTCGGAGACAACGATCAGAGATCCCTAGCAGTTGCTCCTCAAGTGTGAAGCACTCCACCGGTATCCACCAAGAAAACGACTTTTAGGAGGAGGAGGAGGTGGAGAGAATTTGGTTTTCTGAAACTTTTTGGTTTCTGGGGTTCAAATAAAATAGGGTCTATAATAGTGTATTTATAGGCAAAATTTTCAGCTGAAATTTTCCCATAAATAATATTATTATTATCCCATTTATTATTCTCATTAATAATTAAAACACCTTTTAATTATTAATCCTTTTTCTAAACACTTTAGAATTAATTCTCTCTCTTGGTTTAATTTCCAAAAATTAAATCCTTAATTAATAATATTAAGAACTTTTCTTAATTAATTTATAATCAATTAAATCTCATTTAATCAATTATTAAATTTGCCAATTAATTATTTATTTCACAAATAAATAATTATTAGCCATTATTAATTAATTCCTCCACCATAAAATCATTCTCTTTTTATGGTGTGACCCTGTAGGTTCAATATTAAGCCGGTAGTAGAAATAAATAATAATAAAACTATTTTATCATTATTTATATAAATTTTCTAATTTATTAAATATGATTAATTAATTAATCACATTTATTCTACATCGTGAGTGATGCTTCTCAACATATCGCGACTATCCGGATAATATGAATTCACTGCTTAGAATACCAAGAACCTGTCAGTGAATAGTTACCGTACAATAAACTCCTTCTACCCTACAATGTCCCGATTAAATACAAGGCATGGATCTCGTGTCAAGCCTATCTAATTCAATCACTTGCTTACCATCTATTATGCGTAGTTCTATGCAAATTAGAAACTCCTTTCTAATTTCATTTACTCTGGCCAGAGATTCCTGAACTAGCATAAGTGGATCAGCCTTGAACATTCGCTTCCTTCACTGGAAGGGGTAGATCCTTTATTGATCATACACTATCTTCGTGTACAAATTCCTATACCCAGAAGAGCCCTAATAATTGTCCCTGGAGACTAAGAACTAAACCAAAGCATAGTTCAGTGTACACAAGATGACTATGATGACCTCAAGTCTAAGGATACTTGTACAACTATCACTAAGCGAACAACTGCTGACACGTGAGTGAACTCCATCAGTTGTTCAGCTGGGCGAGTCATGTTCAGTGAATTTATTCCATAATAAGCACCTACATACTAGCTATAGTGTCACCACACAAATGTCTATGAGAACAGACATCCTTCATAATGAAGCAAGCATAGTATGTACCGATCTTTGCGGATTATTAATTACCAGTTAGTTATCCTATGACCAGGAACTATTTAAGTTTAGAGTTATCATCTTTTTAGGTCTCACTATTATGATCTCATCATAATCCATAAAAAGCTTTACTCTAAACTATGGTATATCTTATTTAAACACTTAAATAGATAAAGCCCGTAATAAAACAAAACAAGTCTTTATTAATATGAATGAAATCAAAACAGATTACATAAAAGTTATTCCTAAATCCTAATACATGATTGGACTTAGGACATATTCCTTTCACTTATCCCCTGTATTTGAAAATGTTGTTTAAATGTGTTTTGGGGAAAAGTAACTTCTAAAAGTACCTAACTCTAAAATGTGATTAAAATGAAAGGAAGTTTTGAATAGTGTGTTGTGACAGAATTGATTTTAACAAGAGATAGGTAAAAGTTATTTTGAAACTGGATAAAACGAATCAGATATTGGATAACGTTGCGTAAGTGGCTAATTCAATTGCGCGCAATTAATAACCGATTAGTCCAGCATAGTTATTCAGAGACCTTGCTAGTCTTTGGGGATCCGGTTATTTTGTGTGAAATCCCGATTAGCTTTCCTAGATATTTTGTGTGATAGCCCGGCCAACTATCCTAGATAATTTATGTGGAGGCCTAATCAGCCGTCCCTAGATAACATCCAATACATATATGATTGTGTTTGTGGTTCCAGTAACGGAACAAATAGTTTTGGGTCCCCGAAATGGGACGAATGGTTTTGTGGTTCCTGTAATGGAACGGAAGATTTGGAAATGAAAATAGCATGCTAAATCTGAACTATGGTAATTATGCACAACACACGGTTGTTGATTTTATCATTTTATAGAGCATGCTAGTTTTGAATATCCAGTTCATGATTGTTTACTTTGCTTTTATGAATGATCTATAATTTCTGTTCATATCATTGTTTCATCATAAATTGTTTTACTTGTTATTCATATAGTGGTACTGCTGAGCAATTGATTGCTCACCCTTGCAGAACATTTTGTGTATATGTATTGCAGATGCTTAGAAGATTCCTTCATTCTAGTCAGGGTAGAGTTCCAGTTCCCTTCCGTGCCAGGCTCCTCTGAGGTAGGTGTGTTGGACCAAAGATGGTCTGTTGAGTTGTTATATAAAGTTAGTTGCGTCAAGATGGTTTATTGTAGGTCGGTTTTGTAATAGTTGTAACCTAAATCATACTTAAACCTGGAAAAGGTCATGGTAAAGGGGTCATGGTTATGTATAATTAGTGAAATGGATTATATTATGTTTATTATTATTGTTGTTGGTGACGTCAACTCCTGACCCCGGGGTTGAGGCCGTCACAGTTGGTATCGGAGCTACAGGTTTGAGTCTGTGATTTAGGTTAGGAGTAGAGTCAAAAGAGTTTAGAAAGGTATATATAAAGTTGAGAGTCAACAACTCAATCAGAGGAGCGAGTCTATGAATTCAGTAAAGGGTTTTGGAGACGTAACCCTGATTTCTATTGAGGATTGGCTGGAACTGCCCTAACCTAGAGTACGTCTTCTTCGTATATGTATTATTGGTAATATCCGATAGAGATTTCTAGTTCTCCTCTCTAGAATACGAGTCTGATTGAGAGAATTCAGCTTCTGAGTGGACCTTGATGTATTTTTGACTAAGGAGTACGAGTTGTGTTTCAAAAATACTTTAAAAAATTATGAAAATTTTATTTTATTAGTCTTTAAATGTTCGGGGAATTTTAAATTTATTTCAGAAATTTTTGGGTGTTATTTACCCACGCGGTTAGTCATTAAAATTGCGAAGTGCGGGCTAGCAACCGGAATTCAGGACACTTATCTATTCTGTGATATGTGTCTAATTTGCACAAATTGTAGTACTCGTGTCCTGCAACAATTTGGACAGCAGATTAAAAAAAACATCAGTCTCTCTCTCCTCATATCTTATCTCTCCCTCCTTGTTCTACTCCCCCTCTCTCGATCGGGTTCTTTCTCGGAGTCCCGCTTCCTTCTTCCCTTTTCTTGTTCCGGCTGCCTTCTTATTTCTCTTTTAATTTCCAGTTTTCTCGTTTTATTCCGGTAAGTTATTGCCGCCGCCGCCTGAATCTCTCTTTACGATTCATTTTTTGGCGAATCATCGGGTGTGTCCCTGTTTATCTGATATATACGTGTTGTATATGTTGGTGTTGTATTTCTGTGGTTGGTGATCGGATCGTGCTGTGGTGGCCGGTTTATTTTTCCGGCCGTTGCTCCTTGTCCGGCTACCTGGTTTAATTCCTGTTTGGGCTGTTCGCGTGTTGAATGGATTTTTTTTGTTCTGTAGATTGTTTGTGATGGAAATCCATTCATAATTGCTTGGATCTATTCGTATTCATTTATAAAAGAATTCAAATGAATTTCTTGCGGTTATTTAAGATTATTTCTTGCGGTAGAATTGTCTGGACACCTGAATTATTCGGGCACCGACAAATTTCGTTGCCGTCAGCGATGAATTTCGATGAGTTGACGGTGGACTATGATGAATATTTCTGAGTCCTACGAATAAATTATATAAAAACTAAAATAGGAATAAATATATATATAATACGAGTAATACTAATAATTAATTGGTTTGAATCGGTGGTTGGGAATTTGTGAGATTTAGATTGTGTGATCAGTTGGATTATGATTGTAATTGTTGGTTGGCGTTGTTGTAAATTGGGACGTCGATTTATGTTTTGACGGGTGGGCCGGTAAACAGAGGAAGTGTTGCACGATTTTTGGGAAAATTAAATTAGAAAAATATAGGGACACTTCCTGTGATTATCGAGATTACTAGTCGAACATATGTACATATATAATTATAAACAAAATATTTTATAAATATTCGACAGCCCTATTTTATGAAATGACAGTGTTTGTATTTTCCGAATATGATCATCAGACTGAGTTCCGATTTTGTGTAAACCCTAGTTGTTTCGTGTATTATGATAATATGTACAAATACGAATCAGAATGTACTATCAAATGGGTAGATTTATTAGCGAGGATATGTGAAGCATAGTCAAATGTCTAAATTAGGGTATTTTAACTTTATAGGTTATAGTCGGAAGGCCCGAGAGTTAACGTTGGACTAAAAGATAACCTAGTGATCAGTCGATAAGCGCAGCGAGGTTCCAAGCGAAGGACCTGAGCGTTGAAGTCAGATCCAAGATAGTCTTCTAATTAGGTCATAAGCCGAACGTCCGAGTCGATCCAAAATCAGTCAATGATAGTTGTAAAGCTCTGCAAGGCAAGTACCCCTGACCATTCTTTTATGGTTCAGTATATGTGAATAGCTAATGTTTTATTCTCGTAAAGGAACATAAACGTTTTAAGTTACGTATCCCCTGTATTTGAAAATGTTGTTTAAATGTGTTTTGGGGAAAAGTAACTTCTGAAAGTACCTATCTCTAAAATGTTATTAAAATGAAAGGAAGTTTTGAATAGTGTGTTGTGACAGAATTGATTTTAACAAGAAATAGGTAAAATTGATTTTGAAACTGGATAAAACGAATCTGATATTGGATAACTTTGCGTAAGTGGCCAATTCGAATGCGCGTAATTCATAACCGATTAGTCCAGCATAGTTAATCAGAGACCTAGCTAGTCTCTGCAGATCCAGTAATTTTGTGTGGAAGCCCGATCATCTTTCCTAGATATTTTGTGTGATAGCCCGACCAAATATCCTAGATAATTTGTGTGGAGGCCTGATCAGCCATCCCTAGATAACATCCAATACAAATCTGATTGTGTTTGTGATTCCAGTAATAGAACAAATAGTTTTGGGTCCCCAAAACGGGATGAATGGTTTTGTGGTTCCTGTAATGGAACAGAAGATTTGGAAATGAAAATAGCATGTTAAAATTGAACTATGATATTTATGCACAACACACGGCTGTTGATTTTATCGTTTTACAGAGCATGCTAGTTTTGAATATCCAGTTCATGATTGTTTACTCTTCTTTTGTGAATGAGCTATAATTTCTGTTCATATCACTGTTTCATCATAAACTGTTTTACTTGTTATTCATATAGTGGTACTGCTGAGAAATTGATTTCTCACCCTTGTAGAACATTTTGTGTATATGTATTGCAGATGCTTAGAAGATTCCTTCGTCGTAGTCAGGGCAAAGTTCCAGTTCCCTTCCGTGCCAGGCTCCTCTGAGATAGTTGTGTTGGACCAAAGATGGTCTGTTGAGTTGCTGTATAAAGTTAGTTGCGTAAAGATGGTTTGTTGTAAGTCATTTTTGTAATAGTTGTAACCTAAATCATACTTAAACCTGGAAAAGGTCATGGTAAAGTGGTCGTGGTTATGTATAATTAGTGAAATGGATTATATTATGTTTATTATTATTGTTGTTGGTGACGTCAACTCCTGACCCCGGGGTTGAGGCCGTCACAGTTGGTATCCGAGCTACAGGTTTGAATCCCTGATTTAGGTTATGAGTAGAGTTAAAAGAGTGTATAAAGGTATATATAAAGTTGAGATTCAGCAACTCAATCAGAGGAGCGAGTCTATGAGTTCATTCAAGGGTTTCGGAGACGTAACCCTGACTTCTATTGAGGATTGGCTGGAACTGTCCTAACCTAGAGTACGTCTTCTTCGTATGTGTATTATTGGTAATATCCGATACAGACTTCTAGTTCTCCTCTCTAGAATACGAGTCTGATTGAGAGAATTCAGCTTCTGAGTGGACCTTGATGTATTTTTGTCTAAGGAGTACGAGTTGCGTTTCAAAAATACTTAAAAAAATTATGAAAATTTTAATTTATTAGTTTTTAATGTTCGGGGAATTTTAAATTTAGTTCGGAAATTTTCGGGTGTTATTTACCCGCGCGGTTAGTCGTTAAAATTGCGAAGTGTGGGATAGAAACTGGAATTCAGGACACTTATCTATTCCGTGATACGTGTCTAATTTGCACAAATTATAGTACACGTGTCCTGCAACAATTTGGACAACAGATTAAAAAAACATCAGTCTCTCTCTCTCTCCTTATATCTTATCTCTCCCTCCTTGTTCTACTCCCCCTCTCTCGATCGGGTTCTTTCCTGGAGTCCCGCTTCCTTCTACCCCTTTCTTGTTCCGGCTGCCTTCTTATTTCTCTTTTAATTTCTGGTTCTTCCCATTTTATTCCGGTAAGTTATTGTCGCCGCCGCCTGAATCTCTCTTTACGATTCGTTTTCCGGTGAATCGTCTGGTGTGTCCCTGTTTATCTAATATATACGTGTTGTATATGTTGGTGTTGTATTTCTGTGGTTGGTGATCGGATCGTGCTGCGGTGGCCAGTTTATTTTTCCGGTCGTTGCTCCCTGTCCGGCTACCTGGTTTAATTCTTGTTTGGGTTGTTCGCGTGTTGAATGGATTTTTTTTGTTCTGTAGATTGTTTGTGATAGAAATCCATTGATAATTGCTTGGAGCTATTCGTATTCATTTATAAAAGTATTCAAATAAATTTCATGCGATTATTTCGGATTATTTGATTATTGAATAACTCGTAGTTTATTATCAGTGGAATTGTCCGGACACCTGAATTATTCGGGCACCGACAAATTTCGCTGCCGTCAGCGATGAATTTCGATGAGCTGACAGTGGACAATGATGAATATTTCTGAGTCCTACGAATAAATTATATAAAAAATAAAATACGAATAAATATATATAAAATACAAGTAATACTAATAATTTATTGGTTTGAATTGCTGGTTGGGAATTTTTGTGATTTGGATTGTGTGATCGGTTGGATTGTAATTGTAATTGTTGGTTGGCGTTGTTGTAAATTGGGACGTCGATTTATGTTTTGACGGGTGGGCCGGTAAACAGATGAGGTGTTGCCCGATTTTTGGGAAAATTAAATTCAAAAAATACGGGGACACATTTTGTGATTATCGGGATTACTAGTCGAACGTATGTACATATATAATTATAAACAAAATATTTTATAAATATTCGACAACCCTATTTTCTGAAATGACAGTGTTTGTATTTTCCGAATATGATGATCAAACTGAGTTCCGATTTTGTGTAAACCCTAGTTGTTTCGTGTATTATGATAATATGTACAAATACGAATCGGAATGTACTATCAAATGGGTAGATTTATTAGCTAGGATATGTGAAGCATAGTCAAATGTCTAAATTAGGGTATTTTGACTTTATAGGTTATAGTCGGAAGGCCCGAGAGTTGACGTTGGACTAAAAGATAACCTAGTGATCAGTAGACAAGCGCAATGAAGTTCCAAGCGAAGGACCTGAGCGTTGAAGTCGGATCCAGGATAGTCTTCTAATTAGGTCATAAGCCGAACGTCTGAGTCGATCCAAAATTAGTCAATGATAGTTGTAAAGCTCTGCAAGGCAAGTACCCCTGACCATTCTTTTATGGTTCAGTATATGTGAATAGCTAATGTTTTATTCTCGTAAAGGAACAGAAATGTTTTAATTTACGTATCCCCTGTATTTGAAAATGTTGTTTAAATGTGTTTTGGGGAAAAGTAACTTCTAAAAGTACCTATCTCTAAAATGTGATTAAAATGAAAGGAAGTTTTGAATAGTGTGTTGTGACAGAATTGATTTTAACAAGAGATAGGTAAAAGTGATTTTAAAACTGGATAAAACGAATCAGATATTGGATAACATTGCGTAAGTGGCTAATTCAATTGCGCGCAATTCATAACCGATTAGTCCAGCATAGTTAATCAGAGAACTAGCTAGTCTCTGCTTATCCGGTTATTTTGTGTGAAATCCCGATCAGCTTTCCTAGATATTTTGTGTTATAGACCGGCCAACTATCCTATATAATTTGTGTGGAGGCCTGATCAACCGTCCCTAGATAACATCCAATACATATATGATTGCGTTTATGGTTCCAGTAACGGAACAAATAGTTTTGGGTCCTCGAAACGGGACGAATGGTTTTTTGGTTCTTGTAATGGAACGGAAGATTTGGAAATTAAAATAGCATGCTAAAATTGAACGGTATATATGCACAACACACGACTGTTGATTTTATCGTTTTACAGAGCATACTAGTTTTGAATATCCAGTTCATGATTGTTTACTCTGCTTTTGTGAATGAGCTATAATTTCTGTTCATATCACTGTTTCATCATAAACTGTTTTACTTGTTATTCGTATAGTGGTACTGCTGAGCAATTGATTACTCACCCTTGCAGAACATTTTGTGTATATATATTGCAGATGCTTAGAAGATTCCTTCATCGTAGTTAGGGCAGAGTTCCAGTTTCCTTCCGTGCCAGGCTCCTCTAAGGTAGTTGTATTGGACCAAAGATGGTCTGTTGAGTTGCTGTATTAAGTTAGTTGCGTCAGGATGGTTTGTTGTAAGTCGGTTTTCTAATAGTTGTAACCTAAATCATACTTAAACTTGGAAAAGGTCTTGGTAAAGGGGTCATGGTTATGTATAATTAGTGAAATGGATTATATTATGTTTATTATTATTGTTGTTGGTGACATCAACTCCTGACCCCTGAGTTAAGGCTGTCACACTATGTGTCTATTGTGACGAAGCTGTGTGTGGCGGTTGGAGTTCATCAACCCGCACACGAGCAGCTACAACTTTCGAGTGCTCCAACTGATAGTTCGACATTGCAGACTATGCAGGAGTGGTATGGTGGTAAGCCCGATCCTAAGGGGCTTGGATATTCTAATGACCATCTGCCAGGTGGAAGGCTAGCTCCCCAGGCATATGCTGGTGGAACGATGCAGGCGAGTAGAGTAGCTTAGAGAGCTGAGTTGGGTGAGGAGGCCGGTCCTTCGGGATCGCAGCAGCAGCCAAGAGGAAGCACAGGGCAGTGCTGGTTTGAGTGCGACGCAGTATAGGCATTTAGCGAGGAGGATGGATGCGATGCATGACATCCATAGTCAGTTTGCACACGATCTCACCCAGGCATTGGGGACTGCATTCAGAGGACTCTGTGTATCCACCTCCAAACACTATTGACACACCACCCAGTAAGGGTGATGATATTGAGTGGCATTTATGTCATCTTATAACGCTCCTTAAAGCTTTGAATTGGTGTTTTGTACTCAAGTTATTGGTGTTTTTAACATGTTTTGTTTTATTTTTGCATTTCTGGCTTATATCAGGAATTCAGGCGATCTAGCATTGTTTTGATGCTAATATAGTGTTAGGGTGGTGTCAATAAGATTGCTCGTGAAAAGACCAACTCAGACCAGCAAGAAAAGAAGAATTCAGGATTTTCTCCAGAGAGTTAGCGCGCCCGCGTTGTAGTAGCGCGTCAGCGCTGGTGAAGCGCGCGTCCGCGCCGGGTCGAATTCCAAGAATCCTGTTTCTA
Organism: Apium graveolens; assembly: GCF_009905375.1. Classification (NCBI taxonomy): domain Eukaryota; kingdom Viridiplantae; phylum Streptophyta; class Magnoliopsida; order Apiales; family Apiaceae; genus Apium; species Apium graveolens. The sequence continues at coordinate 155,059,663 of NC_133650.1, forward strand.
CTCTGATTTTGATCCGAAAGACTTCTAATCTACATGGGCTACTATATAAACATAACTTATGTTCGTTTTTCATAACAAGACGTACCAGAGCTTAAGGAGAAGGCGTAAGAAAAACGTAGAGCACAATTCAACCAAGGCGAAGAGGATCTAGTATGTTCTTGTGATTCTTTATTTTAAGTTATAACTTTGGATGCTAGTTTTCTTACTTGTAAACCTATACTCTTGTTTCGTACTTGGTTTATTATTTATTCAGTATAAAGACTACGTTTATTATACCATGCTTTCATCGAAACCCACGTTGATGATGAGTCCGATTATGGGCTAATCATTATCGTGGGGTTCTAACAGATTTATTTATGGATTTCTTTTGTTAATTTGTTTCGATGCCTTAGTGTGTGGTGATTGTATGATATCCTAATATTTGTTGTGCTTATTCGTCTTATGAGCGTCGCGAACTTATAACATAGCGTGTTAATCTCTAATGAAGCGAAAGTGAATTTAGGGCTTTAAAACTTGCCATGCTAGCATAGGTTCATGTATTTGATATGCATGATTCGTAGGTAATTTTAACCATCTTAGTTGACCTATGTAACCTTGATAGATAGCTTGTGCATAAAACTGTTATGTTGTCAAATTCTATAGACATATAGGGTCTTAATATAATAGGTGTCTATTCAGCTTCTATCTCTTTTGTGGATGTCTGGTAGTATGGTATTCGTACAACGAAAGTTGGCGATTATCAGTTTTGTGTTATCTGATTAGTGTCATCGCCATTGCATGCTAAGTTTAAGAACGAAAAGGCTATTAAATGAAGTATTTAATGAAGTTAGAATCCCATATTGTGTCATGTAGTATTCAACTCTCTTTGTTTTCTTAATTTATGTTCTTTAGTATAATCTCTTAGTTAAGAGTAGTTAAAACAACCTTAATTTGTTATTTGTATTAGTATTGGATAATAACCATACCATTGTTGCATAAATACATTGATTAAAATTAATCTAAACCAGTCCCTGTGGGAACGAACTAGAATTATTTCTATATTACTTGTGATCACGTATACTTGAGTGAATATTAGCGCGTGTTCTAGCCCTAACAAGTTTTTGGGACTTCCGTGTTAATTTTTAGTTTATGTGTTTCTCATCATTGGCCGTTAAAGTTTAGTGACTCAGAGATTGTTACTTACTAATATCCTTGTCGTGTTTCAGGTACTCTAGCGAGCGTGTATGCATATGCATTCTCGGTCTCGTAAGAGAACACTGGATCGAGCTGAGGAAGAAGTTGTAGTAGCTAAGGAAGTTTTCGAGGAAGTTCTTGTCGAGAAGAAATTTGAAGAAAAAACACTTATTGCAATGGGAGAACCAGAAGCGAATCTGAAGGCTTTGATGGATTACTCACAACCAAAGATTAATGATATTCACTTTAACATTGTCCGACTAGCCATCTCGGCTAACACATTTGAGATCAAGTCAAGCACGATTCAGATGATACAGAACTCAGTTCAGTTTGGGGGTTCTGCGACAGAAGACCCCAACATGCACATCAGAGATTTCATCGAGATCTGCGACACTTTCAAGTTCAATGAAGTCTCTAAAGATGCTATTAAGTTGAGGCTTTTTCCATTCTCTCTGCGGGATAAAGCGAAGTGATGGTTACATTCTCTACCATCAGGGTCTATCACCAAATGGGAGGATCTTGCTCAAAATTTCTTAACTAAATTCTTTCCTATGGCGAAGACTGCTGCAATCAGAAACGCACTTACTCAATTGGCTCATCAAACTGGAAAATCTTTATGTGAGGCTTGGGATAGCTACAAAGAGATGCTTAGAAAGTGTCCTCACCATGGGATGCCTGACTGGATGATTATTAACTATATCTATAATGGATTCGGCGCTACTTCTAGACCCATGCTTGATGCAGCATCAGGAGAAGCATTTTGGGTTAAAAGCTATGATGAAGCTTATGAATTGATTGAACTGATGGCTGCTAATGAAGACCAGAATCCTACGCAGAGACTATCTCAGGGCAAGATAGCAGGAATTCTAGAGTTAGATACAGCTACTGCTATAGCTGCTCAGCTTAAGGCTTTAACGATGAAGGTGGATTCTTTGGATAATTATGGAGTTAATCAGATCACTAGTGTTTGTGAGCTTTGTGCTGATGCCCATGAGGCAGTGTGCTATTTCTAGTGAATCAGCTCAGTTCGTGAGCAACTTTCAGAGGTCGCAGCAACCTGTACCAACCACCTATCATCCCAATAATCGCAATCATCCTAACTTTAGCTGGAGCAACACTCAGAATGCGGTTCAACAGCCTTATCAGCAGTATCCAGCAAAGCAGTACTGTAATAACCCCAAATTTTGGAAATTTTTGAAACCCTGATGAATATTAACTTTTGCTGATGATGCTGATTAAGGAAAATTATCAGACCACACTATATAGGAGTACTGTTATGGAAATTCTGAGATCGTACTAGTATTCTATAAAGTAAATGAGTGTATGTAAAGGTCCTCAGAATTCGAATCCGAACACTTTGATTTTTCCCAAAAATCCACCAGTTACCGAAAGAATTAAGTATAAGGTAACATGATTAAAATGATTTAAATTCAAGGATTATAAGAGAAGATCATTAAGAGAGTATAAAATATTAAGGAAGGTTTAGGGAAGCCCAAGTAATAAGATCCCGGATATGATCCCCTAAACGATTAACAGGAACGAGAGTTAAGCGAACCGTAAAACAAATAAACGGTCAAGAAACAAGCTTGTAAAAGAAGCAAGGGAGATTAATCAAGTGGAGTAGAAACTAGGTGACATTATCACACCATAAGAATATGACATGTGGCTTGGGGATGAGGTCATCAAGATGATGCAAGCACTTTATTAAAGTGAAGATGAGATATTTAATCAAGTAACCACTTGGTTAATTCACAACCAAGTAAATTTTTGCACAAATCTCAAGGTCAACCAATCAAAAAGGAAAGCAAAAGACCATTTCTTCATTTTTGAAGAGAAACCCCGAGAGGAAAGGGGACAAAAAATGGAGAAGAAAGAAATGCTTGTATCTTGAGTTTTCCTTGGCCGATTCGCGCGTGGTACCAGTCAAATCGAAGCCCCTAGAGAATCTCAATGGATATAGGGTAACCACTCTCCTCACCTCCTTGATTACCATACTCGTTTTTCATGATTTATGGCTAGATGAATAGTAACCATGTTTGTGTTCTTGAATTCTTTGAAAAGAGTAAGGTTGTTTAAGGTTAGATCAAGGTTCCTGGAGGCGATACAAGCTCTTTTCTTGTGTTAAGAAGCTCCAAGGAAGGTATGAATCTCTTGAACCCTTATACATCAGTAGGGTTAATAAAGTTTTAAGCTTGTATGATTTGTATTAGTAAATAAGAAGCTTGATCCATGTTTGTTAGTTGTTTTGGTTGATTTGTATAAATTATGGTTAACGAATCTTTGGTTATAATTAATGGATATTGATTGTGGTTGAATGAGTTAAAAATCTTGAGAATGTGGACTGAGATAGTGTTTTATAGATGAAATATTGATGGATTGGTGAGGTTTTGGCATAGTGAAAAATTTGGAAAACTCGTAAATATAGCCGTCGTAATGCCTGTTTCCATATAGAATGTTTGTGCTTAGAATAAGGATCAGAACACTCACTGCTTAAACTGTAACTTTTCCATGTTTAGCTAGATCATGTCATAAGCTTCGTTTTGGTATGTGGTTCGCTTAGATCCGATGTACGGTTTAGGAGAAACGACCGTTTTAAATAACGGCGTTTTGCGAGCGAACCATTACCCCTCGCTTTACTTTGAAACCTTGTTTAAGGCCCTTAAAGACTAATTGAAACACGAGAGAATTATGTTAAGTGAATAAGGAAGTTTGTAAAGTTCTCACGAAAGAGTCGCCTTAAAATTCGTAACGGATAATTTACTAAAATTAGTGGAGCCGAGGGTACGCGAGCGATTAACGCAAATCATTAATGTAATATCCGGGATATATCGTGTAATTATTTTTACTATTAAATAATTATTATATGTGTTCAGTATCTATTCTGTGAATTATTGGTTAAGTGTTAAATGTGTTGGATGTTTAAAAATATTATTAATTGAGTATTTTAATTTTTATATGTCCAAAATAAAATACAGATAATTGTCATATCTTCCTAATTATTTTTATGTTGATTTATGAATTTATAAGAATCATATGGATTTTATAAAATCTTTTTCCGGGTATTTAAAATCTATTTTATAAAAACGGGAACCAACCACCGTTATCCGTTTTTACGTTTTTAGAACCCGAAACTCTTCCGAGAACTCCTTCCTAACCTAATTGCAATATTCCGAGCATTTTCCGTGTTTCGACTTTTTCAATCCGGCGTACGGTTTGTCCTGCGCGGGTCCCGACGCAATATTTTCGATACATTATTCGTTTCGGTAAATCAATAAAACTCGTATTTTCAATAAACGGGAGCTTTTTATTAAACTATCATAATTATCACCTCATAATACGTGTGACCAGGCGCTGAGACCAAGACAGTAGTACAAATTGTACTGATTTGGATAATTATCTCGAAAACCAGTACCGTTTGGATCAGCTTTTATAAATAAACGTACCGTTTTATATCCGGAATGATCCAACGGGATACTAATTTTCCGTAATTATAAATAGCCTCTACCGTATTTTATTTTATACCGGAAATCATTTACAAACAGTATTTACAGAGTTTTTACAGAGAAAATACTATAATTATATTATGTTCTTCATAATCAAACACAAATTCGGAGGCGTTATCGATATCCGATTTTGGCGTACATATACTCAAAACGAAGCTACTGAAATCTAGAATCCAAATATTCCATCAATTTCAACCCAGAAACATCAGGTGATTTTCTATTTAATTATTTATATTCGAATTTTTTGGTATTTAAACTATGAATTTTTGTACGGATGGTTGTTTGAATGATTTGATGATTGTATGTTGTAGAACTTGTTTTCCTGATCATTTTGGTATATTATACTTCGAATTTGGAGTTCAATAATATGTTCAAATTAGGGTTTGATTCTCGAATTGTATAATTAGGGTTTATATTCGTTTGAATGTCCTTGATTAAAATTGGGGGTTTCTTATTTAGGGATTATCAGAAGTTCTAAAGGGGTGGGTTTTGTTCCCCTTAAAATTTGCAATCTAATCGTATATAGCATGTTATCAGATGATTTCTAGATTTAACGGAGTTGTTGTTTGAAGTTCTCGCCGGAGTTCTTCGTGTTTTGGCCGAAAAATTGATTAAATGATTGTTGTGGACAGATTGTTGAATGGTTAGGCTTCTGGAAATGCTTAGACTGATTTTGCATTGAAAAATAGATCAAACGAGGTTGTTTTCGACCCCGATTGAGGTCACCGGAATCCGGAAAGGGTCACCGGATTCTGGGTTCGTCCGGCGGTTCATCCCGACCCGGCGACCCGGTTCCTGACCCGTTTCTTTTTATTAAAAACCCGGTTTGGATCCAGAATATCCCTAAATCAAAGTTGTTTTTGGCGTTTTTGCAAGTTAGTACCTGAAGTTTCAAGAATTTTACAAATTCTGGATTCCTGTTTTAAATTCTTTTAAAATTTAGATTTCTTTTTATAAATTATTTTCAAAATTGTTTTTAATTTCAGAAAAATCCGAAAATGATTATTTTAATTTCAAAAATCATTATTTTAATTCCAAAAATTATTTTTAATTCAAAAATAAATCTGAATTAATTATTTAATTAATTTCAGTTAATTTTTAATTGATTAATTAGTCAATTAATTCGAAAATTAATTGATTAATTGATTTAATTAATTATTAATTGATTTTAATTAATTATTTACTTAGATTTAATTATTTAAAAATGATTTAAAAATTTCGAAAAATAGTTTCGAGCTTTAAAATATTATTGTAAATTATTTCTAAGGCTCAAAAATTATTATAAAATTGTTTCGAAGCCAGATGTGGCCAATCGAACCCTGTTTATTACTCTGAAATTGATCCAACGACCTGTTTTAATTCCGAAAAATGTTTTAAAAATCATTTTTATTACCTGAAAGCCTGTTTATGACCTGAGACTTCTTTATAAGTGATATATCATTGATTATATGACGTGCTATGTGTTATATGTGACTTGTTGGTTGACTGTCGATCTATATATTCAGCGATTACTTGTTTATAGCATAACTTTCAATCCGTTAATCGGATTTGGGTGAAACGAAGGGTAGATAGAAGTATATGTCGAATAGAATAGTATGAGTTAAATATTGATAGATATTTATAATGCCTAGCAGAATAAGCAAGGCATAAGAAAAGGAAGCAGGTGATCAGAAAATAGAATTGTCATGTAGAAAATACAGCAAGTAATCAGAGAATAGAAGCGAGGCATTAGAAAAGCAGACGAGTGATTGTTGAATAGAGTCAGTAGATAAGTACAAGTGAAGTTGAAATCGATTATGATAAGGCAAGTACTTCTAAACCTTTCTCGAGATATATTACAAATATTTCTAAATTCTCTTGTGACATATTGTTAATACTCAAGATAGCTCTGTTTTATATTGGAAATACTTTGAATCCTTCAGCCTTGAACCTGAGCCACATCATTTGATCTTGAGTTGTAAGCCTTATTCTTTGTGAATCGTTTCTGGTTGATTTACCAAATATTAAACCACACATATACGATACTACTCCACAAATATATAACCATCACATACCAAACACTGGAACAAAATTGTTTTAAACATGCAGAAACTTTTATACTTAACCATACCTTGTGACATCAAAGTATTAAAACCCTGTAAAAACATTATTCATCTAATACCCGATTGTCCTGCAGGCTGGAGGCCACTTCTTTCCTGTACTTTGACATACCCTTTCAGTAACCATGAATTTTTACCATGCTTTTATACAAAAGTTTTATTGTTATTGATTATGATCAGGTTTTATTGAATTTTGTTGTTTATCATATTGAACTGCTTTAGAATTGGATAGTTTTCTTTGTGTAGACCAGATTCGTGGTCAGACCATATCAATGGTCAAGTTAGGCCAATGTGTGCCTTGCATCCAGTAGTTAAAGCAATGCTGTGTGCTTTGCTCGGGGTTAGTGAGTGACTGATTAACAGCCTAACCTTGGTTTTAAAAACTTAAAATAAATATCCAATTCTATTGGTTGTTTAACAAGAAACTTGATTCCTTTGAATAATCTTGTTTATTATTGTTTAACCTCAGTGAATAATGATATGACTTGCTGAGCTAGTTAGCTCACTCTTGAAAATCTTTTTATGTATGCAACAGTTATAAATGATACAGTTGATAGCGAGGTTTCACAGTTCAATGTTCGAGCTAGGATTCCAGATTATGGTTGATCGAGCTAGCAGGAGCTTATTACAGTAGTGAGATAGTAAGGTTGTAAGAATAATTTCATATCAGTTGTAAATTAAATTAGTTGGGATTTGGTACGATGTAATAAAAGTTAAGGTTGTGGCTTGTTTTCATACTTTAACCTGTTGCGATCCGTGGTTATGTAAAGTAGGGTCATTGCAAATAATAATTTATATACAGGTTTATATATTGAGTATGTGTTGTGGACCTCAAACTTCTGACCCGGGTTTGGAGGGCGCCACAGGTTGGTATTAGAGCTACAGGTTATAAGTCACTGAAACAAGCCTAGATTGTCAGGATTGGGTAGAAGGTTAGGATTAGGAATAGGAAATAGAAAGATAGGTTGTCGTGAGTTTGAGTGCGAATGTATAGTAGGTCTCCGGCACGGGCCGTGTTGCGATTCGGGATTCTCAACTAGCAACGTGATATCCAGGCAACGACAATGGCAGATCCTGATTTCCCTGCATCAACTGATCGTTTGGAGCCTTCCGTTTAAGGATCGTCATCTTCTCCTAGATTCGATTTGCGCCTTGTTCTTCCATCAGTATTAGCGGTATTACTTTCTGTTATGCCAGTTGCGCCTCTCCAATTTATTCAGCGCTATTCTATCATTTCTCGATACGAGACTACCTATTCAAAAACCTTCATTTGCTTATTCTTGTTCTTTTGAACATTCAACCATAAATATATCTTTTCTGTTTACTATATACTATATTCTATATCCTTAGTTTAAAAACCTTTCCAATGAAATAACAGCATTTGCGAGAAGGGACACGATAGCTGCAGTAAATGGTGAGTATTGAGATACAAATCAAGGTGAGAAAGGAGTTTAGAAAGAAGATTCAAGTGTTCTGGAGGATGGCTGTTATCAGATTACAAGAAGCTATTGGTAATTAGGCCACTCATGACTAGTTTGTGGAATGGAGTAGATAAGTGTTAAAGAGAGAGAGTTAGAGGAGATTAGGGATCTGAAGATTTCTCGAAATTAGGAAATGGTGTTGTAATGATATGATATATATATTCTAACAAGACGATGCGACATTAGCTGACTTGTTGACTATTGGATAGTCTGTTCTACTTAATGATTACAAAGGGGTTAACGGGGATACTACCAGTATGGGAGCCTTAATGTGAAGTTACGAATAAGATAACGTGCAACGATAGCGGAAGTTTTCATTTAATTACGGAGAATAATAGACCCCAATGAAGGAAAGGAGATAAATGGAAGTGAACGGACCCTTGAGTGATTGTTTCTTTAACTTGGTATCTGGTCATAAGAAGGACAACAACCAACTCATACAGTAAGGACAACCGGAGGTGTGATTTTCAAAATTTTCAAAATTTTTTACAAGTTTTCGAAAAGGATTTTCCTCACAAAATTTCCAAAGGCCTTTTTGAATAAAATAAGTTTTAAACCTTGGTTGTCAAGTTACTACTTGAGTTTCTTGTTTGTTAAAGGACCCGGATTATCTGGAAGGATGTTGTTTCAGATTCAGTATTGTTAATTCGAAGAATTCATTAATTAAACGGAAGCCTGAGTATGATCGAAGAAGATTGAGAAAATTTTCAGACTTTTCTAAAGGAAGAATATTATTAATAAAATGATCGCTATGTTGAATGATTCATGGTTATTCCAAATTAAAAAGTGGAAACTCAAAGTTATCTGATAAGAATGCCATTATGATTGAATTGTTAAAGTATTATACATGTAGGTGCGACGTTACAGACGCGAGACTTAACAAGTAAGAATCTACCATCATGCTTAGTTGCGAAGGCAATCTTAGCATACTTCTAAAGTTGTTATGTGATACAATTGGGAAATGATCGAGCAAGCTCGAAAAATGAATACAAGTACAATGTGGATAGTGACCAATGGTATCATTCTCGTCCTCAACATTTCAGCATATATTCCTTTTAAGTTCCTAAAAGTGTATGAACTCCTTTTCTTAACAAATTCTTTCTGGTGATATCAAAATGGAGGATTTTGTATTCCTTTCAAATTTAATTGTTCCCCTCGGATTTTGCTTTCTGATTGGGACAAACAGTGTTATGATGAGACGCTTTGTCGGAATGACGAAGAGTCGGATGGGACGCCACCTAATCATCTGCTGTATGCCATACGGTATGAAAGACTGGCCATCTTAAGTACCAATATGGTTGTCTCATTCCTATTCTAATCATTATTTCTTTTCAACTCTAAGTTTATTAAAATTTTGAATTCTTCTAGTTGTTTCGTTGTATCGTTGTTCTTGTGAGAGCTTTTCAAATAAAAGTCAATATATTATACACGCAGTGGGCAAAGTCTCATCTATCTCTCATGCATGGAAAGGAAACAAGGGCATATAGTGAGAATTACGAATCACTGGCCCTAGCCAGGAATACATTACGAGTCAAGGGAATCTACTTTAATAAGGAATACATCTCCGAGAACGAGAATTTGTGATTTTCCTGAGAAATATGTTATTTAAAAAATGGATATGATAATGCGGAAGATTATCGCAGATACCTTATGCGTTAAAGTATTGAAAGATGTGGGAGCAATTTGATCATATATTTCTCAAGGTTTTATTGATAAGATGAATTATCCTGTCGAATCAATAATTTGATGACTAAAGGGCTAGCAAGTAAAGAACGTGCAGTTATTGAATAAGTAAGTACCAATGGCGGAATCGATATTTCTGGCAATAAGCTGCGAAGAATTGATATCATTTGAGATAAGAGGATTTGACATTATTTTCAAGAGTGGATTAACTATTCAAGTGTGATGCCCAGGTAGACCGTCGTGATGGAAGATAGTTCTGAAGATGCCAAATGAAAACATGAAGAAGTTTAAAGGACAAAGGAAAGTAAAGAATTTATTAAGAACGATTTAAGGTTACAGTGACCAAAATATAAGTGCTATGACGATTATAACTAAGAGTCCGGGGCAAACCGAACTTGAAGATTTTACAGTAACAAGATATATTTCCAGATGAGTTACCAATATTTCCTTTAGATAAAGAAAATATGTTTATGATTGATTTAGCACTTGAAATGAAGCCAGTGTTCAAAGTCCCGTACAGAATGCACCAGATAAAATGAAGAAGTTACCAGAGCAAATGCATGAGATGATTAGAAGAAAAAGCAACTAGACCTAGCGTACCCCCTAAAATGCACCGGCATGATGTGTTAATAAAAAGGGATGGAAGGGTGAGATTATGTGTTAGCGAAAGCTCAACAAATTTACTCTCAAGAGCAGATATCTGTTACCTCGAACCAATGATTTGTGTAATTAAATGAGCGAAGTAAGGTATTTCTATAAGATTGATTTAAGATTGGGTATATTACCAAGTGAAAATTTAACTTATGGACATATCAAAGATAATTTTCAGAACTCAGTACTGTTGTTACAAAATTCTAGAAATGTTAGTTGGATGAACTGATATACCAGTGATATTTAAATTTGGCAAGTAGAATTTTGAAGGAGGAATCTGGATAAGACGTACTTGTGTTACTTAAGAAGAACCATGCAACCTATACAATGATAGCTGAGGAGTCAAAGAAGGAAGAAGCGGTATAAAAAGTTTACCAGGTGAAAACTTTAATGGCAGGAAGTATAATTCTTAGTATAGACAGTCAGTAAGGAGGAGATAGAAAGAGGATTCAGTATAAGAGTTTAAAGATAGTATGAATGAAGAAAAACCAGAGGTACCAACAAAAGTAAGAAGTTTTATCGTGGACCAGTTATTATCAGAGATTGTGCAAGATTCTTGAAAGTTGCAATATTTTGGATGAGGTTAACCAGGAAAAGCAAGAAAGATATATGAAATGGAGAAGGATGAAGAAAATTTTGTGGAGTTAAATGAAAGAATTATTACAACACCTATTTTATCACTTTAAAAGAATCAGGGAGATTTGATAGTTTATAGTGATACTTCTCGTAAGGGAATAGGATGTGTGTTGATGCAAAGTAATATCGTTATTGCATATGCATCAAGACAACCGAAACCTTATGAGCGGAAGTACCCTACTCACAACTGGGAATTAAAAGCAACCATAATATTTATTTTGAAAGATTGGGAAATATTATAAGTATAGAGAAAGATGAAGATATATACGGACCATAAGAGTTTGAAGTATGAACTCCCGAGGAAAAGCAAATGTAGTGGCAAGAGATGGGTAAGAAGGAGGGAGAATGAACATAGAGACTATACCAGTGGAAATATCTATGGAATTCTAGCAGTTGGAATTGGAGGTCAGAGTTCATGATCTAAAAAGGAGTAAGAATGTATAAGTATAACTTTTCAATCAGAATTGTTAGAAAAGATAAAGAAGTGTCAGGAAGAGATAATGGATCAGGATATAAATCATTTAGTAGGTGAAAAATTGTGCACGCGAAAAGGATGATCAAGGTATTCTTAGGCTTTCTTCTAGAATTTGGATTCCACCAGTGACGGAATTGAAGGATGAAATTTTACAGGCAGTTCATAATTCGAGGTATTCAATCCATTCAGGGAGTACTAAACTGTATAGAGATTTAAAGGAAATTATAGGTGGTTAGATATGAAGCAGGAAATTGCGAAATGAATTAGCAGATGTTATATATGTCAACAGAGTTAAAGTAGAGCATCAGAGATCAAGTGGATTGCTACAGTCATTAGAGGTTCCAGAGTAGAAGTGGGAGCATATCACCATGAATTTCATAGTTGGGGTTATCAATCACAAAAGTTAATCATGATACCATTTGTATTATAATGGATAGATTTGCCAAGTCAGCTCATTTTCTGTCTATAAATAGGAGATTTTCACCGAACAAATCAGTACTCAAAGGAAATCGTAGTTCGTCATGGAGTTCCTGCGTCCATCGTATCCGGTCAAGATCCAAGATTTAATTCAAGATTATGGGAGATTTTTCAAGGATGTTTGGGAACGAGACTGAATATGAGTACGGCTTACCAACCGGCCGTACCAACCGCAGACAGATGGCCAGAGTGAAAGAACGATCCAGATAATCGAGGACATGTTGCACGTGTGTATTATTGATGTTAGAAGAAGTTGGGACGAGCATTTACCTCTGGTAGAATTTGCTTACAGCAACAATTATCATGCCAGTGTTGGGATGCCACTCCATGAAGCCCTTTAGGGACGTAAATACGGATCTCCAGTGTATTGGGATGAAGTAAGAGAACGCAAAGTACTTGGACCTAAATTAGTGTAGCAGACAAAGGAAGCTATTAAAGTTATCTAGAAAAGATTGATAGCAGCACAAGATAGTCAAAGGAAATATGCAGATTAATCAAGGAAAGATATGGAATTCGAAGAAGGGAATTTGATATTACTAAAAGTATCACCGTGGAAGGGATTAACGAGGTTTGGAAAGAAAGGAAAACCGAGCCCAAGATATGACGGACCTTTTGACATTTTAAAGCACGTTGGTAAAGTAGTTTATGAGTTGTCGTTACCTCCGCATATGGAGCAAATTCACAATGTTTTTCACATACTTGATGCTTAAGAGGTATAATCCAGACTCCAGGCATGTAATAGAGTAGTAGCCAATAAAGCTCCAGGAAGATTTGTCATATGTAAAAAGTCCAATAGAGATTCTAGAGGAAGGAGAGAAAGTATTGAGGAATGAAGTAATGATGTTAGTAAGAGTATTGTGGAAAACCCAAAGGTTGAAGAGTCAACCTGGGAGTTAAAAAAAATATGAAAGAAAGGTACCCTCATTTATTTTCTTAGGAGATTCTGAGGACAGAATCCTTTTAAGGGGGGAAGGATGTAATTTCCGGGATATATCGTGTAATTATTTTTGCTATTAAATAATTATTATATGTGTTCAGTATCTATTCTGTGAATTATTGGTTAAGTGTTAAATGTGTTGGATGTTTAAAAATATTATTAATTGAGTATTTTAATTTTTATATGTCCAAAATAAAATACAGATAATTGTCATATCTTCCTAATTATTTTTATGTTGATTTATGAATTTATAAGAATCATATGGATTTTATAAAATCTTTTTCCGGGTATTTAAAATCTATTTTATAAAAACGGGAACCAACCACCGTTATCCGTTTTTACGTTTTTAGAACCCGAAACTCTTCCGAGAACTCCTTCCTAACCTAATTGCAATATTTCGAGCATTTTCCGTGTTTCGACTTTTCCAATCCGGCGTACGGTTTGTCCTGCGCGGGTCCCGGCGCAATATTTTCGATACATTATTCGTTTCGGTAAATCAATAAAACTCGTATTTTCAATAAACGGGAGCTTTTTATTAAACTATCATAATTATCACCTCGTAATACGTGTGACCAGGCGCTGAGACCAAGACCGTAGTACAAATTGTACTGATTTGGATAATTATCTCGAAAACTAGTACCGTTTGGATCAGCTTTTATAAATAAACGTACCGTTTTATATCCGGAATGATCCAACGGGATACTAATTTTCCGTAATTATAAATAGCCTCTGATAGGGATAAATAAATTATGATTGTATAATTAAATACTGCATTAATTGTACAAGCTGTGGGCTGCTAGGCCCAATAATAAGATGTATAATATTCAGACCAGAAAGGTTAAGCCTGACGGACCAGATCAGGCCTGGTGGAATAAAAAAGGCCCAAAAAGCCCTGATTATTAATTAATTTCGTAATTAATTAATAAGGGAGAAATCAGATGTTGAAAAGAGTCCCGATGAGGATATAAATCCTTAGAGATTAGCCTCAAGGGGACCTAAAAGGATAAGGAATCAGCTTCCTACTTCCTAGGACTCCTAAGTCTATCCTAATTCAGAGGCTTATCCACCAAGTCTCCTATACCAAGTCCAATTCAAGGACTCCCACATCTATATAAGGGGTCTCACCCCCACCAATCAGAACTACGTTTTTTGACTTGATCCTTGGCAATCAGCAAGGTACGTAGGCATCTTGTTAAGGCAGATTGAGTCACGAAACACAAGAGCAGTCAAATCGAGCCTTGGAGCTCACGTTCCTTAGTATTAAATACAGCAATTATATATAGTAGTTTTAATCCATAACATTTGGCGCCGTCTGTGGGAAAAACGCAACAACAACCATGGCGAGAACACGGAGAACAACCAGCACTCTGGAGGAGGGAACACCATCAGGGACAACCCAGGTGATTTCATCAACCGTGGAGGTTCCTCCCCATTTAACTTATGCATCTACTCAGGGGGAAGCCCGGACAGGGGCAACTCATCCTCAGCCACAAGGGACAACTCCCCCGATTATTCAAGGTACGAATCCTCAAGTTCAACAAATACATATACCTGTGAATTCTCGACCCGTCGGGTATGAATATTCAACTATTGTTACTACTAACCCCCCTTATGGGATGCCCCTTCACCCTGAGGTTGGAGGAAGTGGATATGCTGGGCGAAGCGAAGCACGAGGGCGGTCGCCCCCCTATATACGAGGTTTGGATCCTATCCCTGAGGATCGGGAATTTTCTGGTCCATACACTGAGAGAGACTCCGAATCTTCGGATGATGAAGTGGCCCCGAGAAGGAGGCGTCCTGGAAAAGAGCCAATGGCCGATGGAAGGCAACGCCCCCAAAGCACCCCAGGGGCGAATCCCCAAGAAGTGCAGGAAAAGATCAGGGCTCATGAGGCTGAAATCCAAAGGCTGAGACGTGATTTGGAGGCTCACCAAGCCACCAGATCCCACATACCTCCTAGGGGGAGAAATCTTCCTCCTATCATAGACCTGGATGGTCCGGTAAGAAGAAGGGCTGCTGTCCCAAGAACTGATCCAAGCAATCTCCTTCCCCTTGGAGATCCTGATGATCCAACTCCACCCTTCACAGAAGAGATCATGAATGCCCATGTCTCAAGGAAATTCAAGATGCCCACCATCAAAGCCTATGATGGCATGGGAGACCCCGCTAATCATGTTAGGACATTCTCTAATGCACTGCTGCTGCAACCCGTGAATGATGCTATAAAATGTCGGGCCTTCCCTCAAACCCTGTCGGGTATGGCTCAAAGATGGTACAGTCGCCTACCCCCAAATTCTATTGGATCATTCAGAGAACTAAGTCAGGCTTTTATTAAGCAATTCATCAGTGGAAGGGTCCATGAGAAAAGTTCAGCATCTCTTATGAGTCTTGTGCAAGGAGCTAAGGAATCCTTAAGAGATTACCTGAATCGTTTTACAAAGGAGGCTTTAAAAGTCCCAGATCTTGATGATAAGGTAGCCATGATAGCATTGCAACAAGGAACTAGGGACGAGTTTTTTAAGATGTCTTTGGCCAAACGACCCCCTGAGAGCATGTTGCAGCTCCAAGAGAGGGCAGGGAAGTATATCAAGGTTGAAGAAAGTATGAGGAAGACCGTAGTAAGTAATGAGCCCACTGGAGGCAAGAAACGAAAAACTGATTTGGAGTATATCGCTAAGGACAAATATCCTAGAACCGAACAAAACCCTGATTCAACCCCCAAGAAGGGAGGACCTGGGCAAAAGTTCACTGAATACGCTAAGCTGAACGCTCCCAGAAGTCAGATTTTGATGGAGATTGAGAAAGACAGAGATATTCGCTGGCCTAAGCCCTTGAAGGCTGATCCCGCCAAGTTAGATAGGGGCAAGTATTGCAGGTTTCACAAAGATGTTGGCCATGACACCGATGAGTGTAGGCAATTGAAAGATGAAATTGAGTTTTTGATTCGAAAAGGAAGATTGAATAAGTATACTGGAGATGGAGGGGACAGAAATAATAATGGAAGGAAGAACTTTGAAGATCGTAGGAGGGACCAAGATGATCAGGGGCGGAATCCCCAACCTAGAGGACCAGTTATAAACACCATTTATGGAGGGCCGAGACCTCAAGGGCCTGTGATAAACACGATCTTTGGAGGTCCAACTGCTGCTGGATTGTCCAAAAATTCCAGAAAGGCATATACTAGAGAGGTTATGCATATTGTTGGAGAAGCCCCGAAGAGGGCCAGGACAGAAGTAACATTGGCTTTTGATGATTCCGACCTAGAGGGTGTGAAGTTTCCCCATGACGACCCGCTGGTCATAACACCAATAATAGGAAATAGCCCGGTTAAGAGGGTCCTTGTGGATAATGGTGCTTCTGTGGATATCTTGCTCCACGACACCTTTCTAAGGATGGGGTATAACGACTCCCAGTTAACACCAACTGACATGCCGATATATGGATTTGCTGGAGTAGAATGTCTTGTGGAAGGGATAATCAAGTTGCCAACCACCATAGGTATGGAGCCAAGGCAAGCAACGCAGATGCTGGATTTCGTAGTGGTAAAGGCTAGTTCAACTTATAATGCTATCATGGGGAGAACAGGGATACATGCCTTCAAGGCAGTCCCCTCTTCCTACCATTCAGTCATGAAGTTTCCCACCCGAAACGGGATTGGAGAAGAGAGAGGATATCAAAAAATGGCTAGAAGCTGTTATGTGGCCTCTTTGAGGGCAGACGGAGTCGGGGGGCAGGTTCTTCCTATTGAAGATATGGATGTTCGAGAAAATGATGAGAATAGAGGAAGGCCAGCAGAAGAATTGGTTTCGGTTCCTTTAGATCCCAAGAATCCTGAGAGGATGACTTTCATTGGAGCCACATTAGAGGAGCCCCTTAGAGGGAAGTTAGTGAAATTTTTGCAAGAAAATAGTGATGTGTTTGCATGGTCAGCAGCTGATATGCCAGGCATAGACCCGGAGTTAATTACTCACAAGCTAAACGTGGATCCAAGTCGGAAGACAGTGAAACAAAAGAAAAGAAATTTTGCCCCGGAAAGACAAGAGGCTATAAAGCAGGAAGTAGAAAAGCTCTTAGAGGCTGGTTTCATTGAGGAGATTCAATTTCCGGAGTGGTTAGCAAACCCTGTAATGGTGAAGAAGGCTAATGGAAAGTGGAGGATGTGTATAGACTTCACCGATCTGAATGATGCATGCCCCAAAGACTGTTTTCCGCTGCCTAGAATTGATACTTTGATTGATGCCACCGCTGGACATGAGATGCTGAGTTTCATGGATGGGTTTAGCGGATACAACCAGATCAAAATGCATAAGGATGACATTCCAAAGGTATCATTTATCACTGACTTTGGTGTTTATTGTTATCTTGTTATGGCGTTTGGTCTCAAGAATGCAGGAGCCACCTATCAAAGGTTGGTGAATAAAATTTTTAAGGATCTTATTGGGAAGACTATGGAAGTCTATGTTGATGACATGCTAGTCAAGAGTCTAGTAAAGACTGATCATATAACCCATTTGAGGGAAGCTTTTGAGGTCCTGAGGTACCACAAGATGATGTTGAATCCCACGAAGTGTGCTTTCGGAGTAGGATCTGGAAAATTCTTGGGATTGATGGTCTCAAAGAGGGGAATTGAGGCTAACCCCGATAAAATAAAGGCAATCCTGGACATGGAACCCCCAAAAACTGTCAAGGATGTTCAGAAACTCACAGGAAGGGTTGCTGCGCTAGGACGATTCATCTCCAAGTCAGGAGACAAGTGCTTGTCATTCTTCAAGTCATTAAAGAACATTAAAGACTTTGTATGGAGTGAGGAAAATCAGAAGGCATTTGAAGAGTTAAAGAAGTATATGGGCCATGCCCCGTTGTTGGCCAAGCCAGTTCTGAGTGAAGTTTTATTCTTGTACTTGGCTGTTTCAGAAAGTGCCTTGAGCGCGGTGTTGGTTAAGGAGGAACTGAAAGTTTAGAAACCCGTATACTATGTCAGCAAAATTTTGCATGGTGCTGAGTTGAATTATTCAGCCATTGAGAAATTCGCTTTAGCCTTGGTAATGGCTTCAAGAAAGCTGCGTCCTTATTTTCAAGCTCACCAAATTGAAGTGCTAACAAATCAGCCACTGAGAAATATCATTCACAGTCCCAAGGCAAGTGGGAGACTGATTAAGTGGGCAATAGAGTTGGGAGAGTTCGATCTCAAGTATAAGCCACGTACGGCCATAAAAGCCCAGGCACTAGCTGACTTCGTGGTGGAATGTACCATACCCAACCAAGAAGTCGGGGGGCAGGAAGATACCATACCTCAAGACAAGGGAGTCGACAATGGGGACAAGGAGAAAGAATATTGGGTTCTCTATTTTGATGGAGCATCAAAAACAAATTCCAGTGGAGCAGGGTTGGTTTTGCAAAGCCCTGATGGATTCTTAATTGAGTATGCCATGAAGCTAGACTTCCCAACCACAAACAATGAGGCAGAGTATGAAGCCCTGATTGCTGGCCTTGGTCTAGCTGGGACACTTAGAGTCAAAAACTTAAAGGTCCGTGGAGACTCGAAGCTGATCATATCCCAGGTAAAGGGAGAATTTGAGGCAAGAGATGATACGATGGCTAAGTATGCTCGCCTAGTAAGGGCTGTGATGACCCAATTTAATGAATGCCATGTTGAACACATTCCAAGGGAAGAAAATGCTAAAGCAGATGCGCTATCAAAGTTTGCTTCATCTGAGATTGAAGAGAGTTCAGGGAGTGTGTACTTCCGTGTTTTGAAGACACGAAGCATAGATGTTAAGCTTGTGGCTCCCGTAGGCTTGGGGACGTCATGGATTGATCCCATCAAGGCTCACATTCAGACCGGTTGGTTGCCAAATGATGCAACTGAAGCACGGAAGTTAACTGTTCGGGCACTAAGGTACTCTTTGATAGATGGGATTCTTTACAAAAGAACTTTTGTGGTTCCCTACTTGAGGTGTCTCAGGCCCGATGAGGCACGCTTGGCTCTTGAAGAAGTACATGAAGGTATTTGTGGACAACACTTGGGGGGCAGGGCCTTGGCTCATAAGATAACCCGTTTAGGCTTCTATTGGCCAGAAATGATGGCTGATGCCAAGGAATATGTAAAGAAGTGTGATCGCTGTCAGAAACATGCACCAGTGGCCAGACAACCCCCCGAGATGCTGACCTCTATCAACTCACCTATTCCCTTTGCTATGTGGGGGATGGATATTCTAGGGCCTTTTCCTATGGCCACAGCACAAAGGAAGTTTCTGATTATAGCCATTGATTATTTCACTAAGTGGATTGAAGCCAAGCCCTTGGCCAAAATCACAACTAAACAGGTTGCACAATTCCTGTGGGAAAACATTATGTGCCGATATGGAATTCCTCGTATCCTCGTCACTGACAATGGAACACAATTCAACAACGAGGAATTCAAGAAGTATTGCGAAGAAAATGAAATTGAGTTACGGTTCACCTCTGTGGCTCACCCGCAAGCCAATGGGCAAGCGGAGGTAGCAAATCAGATAATCCTGGATGGACTAAAGAAGAGAATCGAAAAGTCAAGAAATAATTGGGTGGATGAGATACTTCCCATATTATGGGCCTATAGGACTACCTGTAGAGTCACGACAAATGCAACTCCTTTCATGTTGGCATATGGGGCAGAAGCAGTAGTTCCCGTGGAGATATCACATTCCTCTCCAAGGATTCAGGCTTTTGATGAAAAGAAAATGAGGAAGGGCAGAAGTTAGCCCTGGATTTAATCGATGAAGTGCGAGATAAAGCACACGCAAAGATAGTAGAATATCAGAAAAAGGCTTCATTCTACTACAACCTAAGGGTTAAAGAGAGGTTTTTCAAACAAGGTGACCTAGTCTTGAGAAAAATAGAGGCTTCTGGTGTCGGACAGAAAGGAAAGCTTGCCCCAAATTGGGAAGGGCCGTATAGAGTCAAGAGCGTTCAGGGTAGAGGAACCTACAAGCTGGAGACTATGGATGGTTTTGAAGTCCCGAGAACCTGGCACGCACAAAACCTGAAGGTTTACTACGTGTAAGATGGTCGAAGTACGATTCTCACTTGTCATTATGACAAGTAGGTTTAAAAGCACCTTGAAGCTTTGTTTGCATAGTATTTTTCTTTTTTAGCTATTATAGATCAGGGTCGAACCCATATTATGTAAGGTTTTGGAAAACCAGACTTGAAATTGAAGAGTTCAAAATTATTTCAACCTATGGATGTTTGAGTTGTGATAATACTTGTGTGGCCCATTAAGCCAAGTTTGAATATTAAAGTATCGGAAAAATGAAGGAGAGAATGCAAATAAGGAAAGTAGCATAGCCCCGCAGGGTAATAAGTTTTAATACAAACAAAAGTCCAGACATAAATTAAGGATAAAATTACAAAATAGAAAAACTACTCCTCCATGCGGGAGCCTTCATTCTCTTTCTCCTTATCAGCGCCTTCAGCGTCCTTCGCAGGAGAAGCGGGAGGAGAAGCAGTGTTAGGATCCAAGATGCGATCATCTGGCTGAGGAGAGTCGAAGAGGGCGTCTATGCTGTCCTCTGACTCAGCCTGCTCAGGACTTATAAAGTCCTTAGGGTCGACTAAGCCCGGGTACTTCTCAGAAACAGCCTTCACGGCCGCATCCCATCCCTGAGTGAACTGTAGGGAATAAAGACCCTCATCATGAATCTCCATGAGATTCTTAAACTTGTCAGAATCCATGTAGTCATCGATGAGCTTATCCTTATCGCTCCTAAGTTTCACCAGCTCGGAATGAGCCTGAGCCAGCTCCTCTTTCTTCGTGTCCAGCTTCTTCTCCAGGACCTTGGCTCTCTCCTCCCATTTCTTCATCTCTTTCTCAAACCCATCTGAGTTACCCTTCCAGGACCTAGCCTGATGGAGGGCCGCCTGGAAGTAGGTATTACTCTGCAAAGAAATATGTATGAGTTAGCACAAGTTCGTTGGAATACAAGAAAGTTGGGATTCAAAGAAGGAGAGAAAGAAAATTACCGCAGCTTGGGCTTGAGAACCCAGAAGCTCAATAGTCTCGATATCACTCCCCGTAACAATGTCAGTAAAGTCATGGGGAGTGACGGAGTGATAAGACCAATCTTTAGCGTGTTTGGTGGATCCAACCACCGTATCGCTCCTCCTGAAGCCCCAGTTAGGCCTGAAGGAATGTGCCTTAAGTGGAGGATCCACATCGTCCCCCAGCTCGACCACCGGGACGTGGGGCTTAAGAAAAGAAGGACCGTCAGGTTTGCTCCTAGGGTCCCTGTTTAGCTTGGCCCTTTTCTGACGGCCTGACTCCCCCTCCTTAGGCCTGTTAACATTATTGATGGCCTCGCAAGCTGAAAGGAAAAGTAGAAGGAACATTAAAATCCAGAAAAAAAAGAAAAAGTGCGATTAAAGAGAAGGAAAAATAATTACGCAGGTATAAATTTACCCTTATCACTGGCCTGGGAGAGACCAACTTTCTTCAAGGAAAACTCCTCTAAAAGGGTCCAGGTATCCGTTTTCCCATCATCTGAAATTAAGGCCTGGTAGGCCACCTCCTCCTCATCAGTCAATCTGATACTACCAGGACTACCATTTGATACCTTGCAAAATGGCCTACGGAAGAGTGTGGCTCAATCACCCCCAGTCCAGGTCAGCCTCACAAACTCATCCCTCCATTTAGGGTTGTTCTCGACTATAGAGTTACTATCAAAGATATGGGGAACTTTGGGTCGTTGGCGAATTAAAACCCATCCCGGTTGACTCATGGAGCTATTATAGAATTGGAAAACTTTCCTAAAGACAGCTACGGAAAGAGGGAAGTTATTCCTGAGACAAAGGACCATAAAACAGATAATATTCCTCCAGGCGTTGGGAGGGAGTTGACAAGGGTTGATTTGTACATCGGCTAATAAACGAGGAATAAATTCGTGGAATGGGAACCTAAGACCTGCGGTCAGGGCTCCTCGATAAATGAACAGGGTATCCCCCTCCCAATTACAAGTCCTATCCCCGGGGGCGGCTGGAGTGATCCTAAGGTGGGGTGGAAGTCTGTACAGGGTGTTCATAGACTCTATTCTACCATCTAACTCATGAAAAGTGTTACCATGATTATACGAATCTAACTCAGATAGAGAAGGATATTCATCACCTCTCGAGTTAATCATGTCAATGAGAGAAGTATATGGAGATTGAATTTGAATGTTTGTACCTCTCTTAGAGACATTCATCTTCTGCAAACGAGCCAAGTCGCGGTCTGCCATTGATATACTTCGTTTAAAAGCTTGAAACCCAGAAATACTTGAGAATGGTGGAGCTACGGTGGCTGTGTGCTCGCCGGAAATCGCCTACTCAAAGGGAGAACTCTAGAGAAGTTTGTAGAAGAAAATGAGAAATGAGAAGTGAAGTGAGGATTCTCACTTCACACTACACTTATATAGGCGAAAAGCTCGGAATACGAGGCGTTTCTAGGCCCATTTAGCCAGGCCCAACCTAAAAGCCCGTCTACTAGAAATATCAGGAATAATCTAGAAGCTCATATGGAAAATGAATGGTCAAAAATCGACCAGAGTTTTAAACTGGATCGATCGGAGTCCTGATCGATACAAAAAGAGAATCCTGGTCGATATATTATTCGAACAGAAGGGAAGAAATCCCCTAAGATCGATCAGAGTCCTGATCGATACAAAAGAGAATCCTGGTCGATTTATTATTCGAACAGAAGGGAAGAAATCCCCTAAGATCGATCAGAGTCCTGATCGATACAAAAGAGAATCCTGGTCGATTTATTATTCGAACAGAAGGGAAGAAATCCCCTAAGATCGATCAGAGTCCTGATCGATACAAAAGAGAATCCTGGTCGATTTATTATTCGAACAGAAGGGAAGAAATCCCCTAAGATCGATCAGAGTCCTGATCGATACAAAAGAGAATCCTGGTCGATATATTATTCGAACAGGAGGGAAGAAATCCCCTAAGATCGATCAGAGTCCTGATCGACACAGAAGAAAATCCTGATCGATATTCCATTCGATCAGAATGATAGAAAATCACTTAATTCGATCAGAGTCCTGATCGAAATCTTTCAGGAATCCTGATCGATTAAGCACGTGTAACAGTCGACTAGGGTGTCACTTTGAAGATCAATTCGATCAGAGCCCTGATCGAAATCGATCAGGAATCCTGTCGACCAGAGTGTAAGATCCTGAGTTAATTCGATCAGGATCCTGATCGAAATCGAGCAGGAAATCTGATCGATTTGGCTGAATCCTGATCAATTTCTTCTGCATCCTAATCAATTTTGTATGCATTTTAAACCAGAAAAATTAGGATAAATCCCAGAAAATTAAGGGAAAAATCCAGAAAAATTAGGATAAATCCCAGAAATTAAGGGAAAAATCCAGAAAATTAGGATAAATCCCAGAAATTAAGGGAAAAATCCAGAAAAATTAGGATAAAACCCAGAAATTAAGGGAAAAATCCAGAAATTAAGGAAAAATCCCAGAAAAATTAGGGAAAATCCCAGAAAGGTTAGGGAAAATTCCAGAAATTAGGGAAAAATCCCGGAAATAAAGGAAAAATTCCTGGAAATCAAAATAATTCCTAAATAAAAGGAAAAATTCGTTGTAAACGTGTAGGTCGCTCCACACTTTACGAAAAAACGAAACCCTGTAAGGGAACAAATAGACTTAACTTCTGCGAAACCTATTCAATGTTTCCCAAAAGTTGGGGGGCAAATGATAGAGATAAATAAATTATGATTGTATAATTAAATACTGCATTAATTGTACAAGCTGTGGGCTGCTAGGCCCAATAATAAGATGTATAATATTCAGACCAGAAAGGTTAAGCCTGACGGACCAGATCAGGCCTAGTGGAATAAAAAAGGCCCAAAAAGCCCTGAATATTAATTAATTTCGTAATTAATTAATAAGGGAGAAATCAGATGTTGAAAAGAGTCCCGATGAGGATATAAATCCTTAGAGATTAGCCTCAAGGGGACCTAAAAGGATAAGGTATCAGCTTCCTACTTCCTAGGACTCCTAAGTCTATCCTAATTCAGAGGCTTATCCACCAAGTCTCCTATACCAAGTCCAATTCAAGGACTCCCACATCTATATAAGGGGTCTCACCCCCACCAATCAGAACTACGTTTTTTGACTTGATCCTTGGCAATCAGCAAGGTACGTAGGCATCTTGTTAAGGCAGATTGAGTCACGAAACACAAGAGCAGTCAAATCGAGCCTTGGAGCTCACGTTCCTTAGTATTAAATACAGCAATTATATATAGTAGTTTTAATCCATAACAGCCTCTACCGTATTTTATTTTATACCGGAAATCATTTACAAACAGTATTTACAGAGTTTTTACAGAGAAAATACTATAATTATATTATGTTCTTCATAATCAAACACAAATTCGGAGGCATTATCGATATCCGATTTTGGCGTACATATACTCAAAACGAAGCTACTGAAATCTAGAATCCAAATCTTCCATCAATTTCAACCCAGAAACATCAGGTGATTTTCTATTTAATTATTTATATTCAAATTTTTTGGTATTTAAACTATGAATTTTTGTACGGATGGTTGTTTGAATGATTTGATGATTGTATGTTGTAGAGCTTGTTTTCCTGATCATTTTGGTATATTATACTTCGAATTTGGAGTTCAATAACAAGTTCAAATTAGGGTTTGATTCTCGAATTGTATAATTAGGGTTTATATTCGTTTGAATGTTCTTGATTAAAATTGGGGGTTTCTTATTTAGGGATTATCAGATATTCTAAAGGGGTGGGTTTTGTTCCCCTTAAAATTTGCAATCTAATCGTATATAGCATGTTATCAGATGATTTCTAGATTTAACGGAGTTGTTGTTTGAAGTTCTCGCCGGAGTTCTTCATGTTTTGGCCGAAAAATTGATTAAATGATTGTTGTGGACAGATTGTTGAATGGTTAGGCTTCTGGAAATGCTTAGACTGATTTTGCATTGAAAAAATAGATCAAACGAGGTTATTTTCGACCCCGATTGAGGTCACCGGAATCCGGAAAGGGTCACCGGATTCTGGGTTCGTCCGGCGGTTCATCCCGACCCGGCGACCCGGTTCCTGACCCGTTTCTTTTTATTAAAAACCCGGTTTGGATCCAGAATATCCCTAAATCAAAGTTGTTTTTGGCGTTTTTGCAAGTTAGTACCTGAAGTTTCCAGAATTTTACAAATTCTGGATTCCTGTTTTAAATTCTTTTAAAATTTAGATTTCTTTTTATAAATTATTTTCAAAATTATTTTTAATTTCAGAAAAATCCGAAAATGATTATTTTAATTTCAAAAATCATTATTTTAATTTCAAAAATTATTTTTAATTCAAAAATAAATCTGAATTAATTATTTAATTAATTTCAGTTAATTTTTAATTGATTAATTAGTCAATTAATTCAAAAATTAATTGATTAATTGATTTAATTAATTATTAATTGATTTAATTAATTATTAATTGATTTTAATTAATTATTTACTTAGATTTAATTATTTAAAAATGATTTAAAAATTACGAAAAATAGTTTCGAGCTTTAAAATATTATTGTAAATTATTTCTAAGGCTCGAAAATTATTATAAAATTGTTTCGAAGCCAGATGTGGCCAATCGAACCCTGTTTATTACTCTGAAATTGATCCAACGACCCGTTTTAATTCCGAAAAATGTTTTAAAAATCATTTTTATTACCTGAAAGCCTGTTTATGACCTGAGACTTCTTTATAAGTGATATATCATTGATTATATGATGTGCTATGTGTTATATGTGACTTGTTGGTTGACTGTCGATCTATATATTCGGTGATTACTTATTTATAGCATAACTTTCAATCCGTTAATCGGATTTGGGTGAAATGAAGGGTAGATAGAAGTATATGTCGAATAGAATCGTATGAGTTAAATATTGATAGATATTTATAATGCCTAGCAGAATAAGCAAGGCGTAAGAAAAGGAAGCAGGTGATCAGAAAATAGAATTGTCATGTAGAAAATACAGCAAGTAATCAGAGAATAGAAGCGAGGCATTAGAAAAGCAGACGAATGATTGTTGAATGGAGTCAGTAGATAAGTACAAGTGAAGTTGAAATCGATTATGATAAGGCAAGTACTTCTAAACCTTTCTTGAGATATATTGCAAATATTTCTAAATTCTCTTGTGACATATTGTTAATACTCAAGATAGCTCTGTTTTATATTGGAAATACTTTGAATCCTTCAGCCTTGAACCTGAGCCACATCATTTGATCTTGAGCTGTAAGCCTTATTCTTTGTGAACCGTTTCTGGTTGATTTACCAATTATTAAACCACACATATACGATACTACTCCACAAATATATAACCATCACATACCAAACACTGGAACAAAATTGTTTTAAACATGCAGAAACTTTTATACTTAACCATACCTTATGACATCAAAGTATTAAAACCCTGTAAAAACATTATTCATCTAATACCCGATTGTCCTGCAGGCTGGAGGCCACTTCTTTCCTGTACTTTGACATACCCTTTCAGTAACCATGAATTTTTACCATGCTTTTATACAAAAGTTTTATTGTTATTGATTATGATCATGTTTTATTGAATTCTGTTGTTTATCATATTGAACTGCTTTAGAATTGGATAGTTTTCTTTGTGTAGACCAGATTCGTGGTCAGACCATATCAATGGTCAAGTTAGGCCAATGTGTGCCTTGCATCCAGTAGTTAGAGCAATGCTGTGTGCTTTGCTCGGGGTTAGTGAGTGACTGATCAACAGCCTAACCTTGGTTTTAAAAACTTAAAATAAATATCCAATTCTATTGGTTGTTTAACAAGAAACTTGATTCCTTTGAATCATCTTCTTTATTATTGTTTAACCTCAGTGAATAATGATATGACTTGCTGAGCTAGTTAGCTCACTCTTGCAAATCTTTTTATGTATGCTACAGTTATAAAGGATACAGTTGATAGCGAGGTTTCACAGTTCAATGTTCGAGCTAGGATTCCAGATTATGGTTGATCGAGCTAGCAGGAGCTTATTGCAGTAGTGAGATAGTAAGGTTGTAAGAATAATTTCATATCAGTTGTAAATTAAATTAGTTGGGATTTGGTACGATATAATAAAAGTTAAGGTTGTGGCTTGTTTTCATACTTTAACCTGTTGCGATCCATGGTTATGTAAAGTAGGGTCATTGCAAATAATAATTTATATACAGGTTTATATATTGAGTATGTGTTGTGGACCCCAAACTTCTGACCCGGGTTTGGAGAGCGCCACAGTTAAGCGTATAAGTGACTGTTAGGGTATGAATGAGTTTTGACTAGTTTCTTAAGGGTCGTGGTCTAATTCCGGCTTATGTTGTTGTTCATAGGTTACCGGACCCACTCTAAGCTTAAGTCTACCCCAGAACACGCAGGCAAGTTTTCTACCCGTTATACTGTTGTTATGATGTAAATATATTGATGCATTATCTTGAGATAAGTGCATGATTGTTATTAGCAAATCTTACGATATATTAAAGCATGTTGATATAAAGATTTTACTTTCGTATAAGTATATCTTTCGATAATTATTATTCGTTTCAAGTATTATTTCCATAAACTTTTATTGGATTTATTTTGATAAAAGCTATTTTTTACTGGAATATTATTTAAAGAATAATAATCAGATATTCTTCAATTATTTTGTAACTTATTTTTTCTATTAAATCATCCTTACTTTAAACATTTTCAAAAATGTTTTCGAGTATTCAAAATGATTTTAAAAGTTAGTGCGGATCCCAAAACCCATTTTCAAATTTAAGATCATCCTTTCGAAGGGGATTTAAATACTCGCTTAAAAATCTGAGGGATCCGGCTCTGTGGTGTATTTTATATTCACAACGAGGTTGCTGTTTTGATAAAAGAGTTTGATTACTTGCACAATGTTCGGGAAGTAAGTCCATCTAAATGCGTCGGCATAAGCGATATGACCTCACTGGGAGTCCATCAAGGTGTAAGTGGCTGAGTGGCAGTCCATCAAAGCGTAAGTGGCTGAGTGGCAGTCCAACATAAGGTCCTAATGCGGCCAGGGTGATGACCAGCGGTGAATTCATCCATCTACTAGTAAAAAAGGTGACTTAATTGGTATCTTTGCCTGATCAGCAAGATATCAGGTTTATGCCAAGGTTTTCTTCTTTCCAAATTTATTGGATATTGCAACTCTATTTATAATTTTCATAACAGAGGTTTCCAAGGAGTGTATGAGAGATATATATATAGGTGTTTATATATCAGGACATAATGAAGTATCTCGTAACTTCATTTCCTTCAAATGATATTTCAAAGAGGGAATTTATTTAAGTCTTATCTTGTAGCCTCATCTATGTGATGAACTTTTAAAACTTATTATACTTTAAACAGTGGTAGTTCAAGTAGTTTTCTAAAATGATATAAGTATATTAGAGTATCTTGTAACTTCATCTTTTTAACTTATATCTAGTAAATGATTATCTTATACATGACAAAGATTTTCAGAAAAACGTTGAGACAAGGTTAGATATATGAGATCACCTTGCAACGATATTTTTATACAGTTATAAACTGGAACTCTGTGTATATTACGCATGGAAGAGGATTTCAAAGATTTTGAAAAGTATATATACATATATACTGATTATTTTACGACTTGGTAACGTTAAGATATCAAACTTGGTTCATTTTTGCTTGACCAAGACTTTCATGAGTACTATAAGAAAGTTCATATATTGTTAATTACTATACATGTTATTTTGGTGAGCTGTTTTGCTCACCCTTGCTTCATTTCTTCATCACACAACAACAGCTAGACAAGATGAACAGGACCAAGCTCCCAATTTGCGAGCGGATAGGAAACATTCTGCAGTTTCCTGTAGACGTTGATGCCGCTGTAGCTGAGGTAGGAATTACCAGTAGGCTAGGCTTTTAACTTTTGATGTACCAGACTTATGTATATATATGAATTGTAATCATGGCAAAGAATATGTAAATTTATTCAGAAACCCCTTTTGAGGTGTAATGGCTTATAATTGTGGAATAAAATGACTTGTGTTATTTTTTAGAATTCATCTTTGAGGCTATAACTTGTGGTGTGTGTTTGTGCATATTGTGGTGTCACAGTACGCAGCAGTTGGTTGTTTATTAAGATTAAGTGTTATTAATGGAAATGGAACTCGTGACAACCCAGATCCCCAACCCCGGATTTGGGGGTGTTACAAGTACAACCCCCTGGTTTTCAGCAACCACAATATGCACCAAGACAACAACTCCAGCTATAACTGTCTAATGAAAATTCTGAATTGGAGGAGTTGAGGCTCATGTGCAAGAGCCAAGTGGTTTTTATCAAGACCTTGGAAAATCAAATTGGACAAATTGCCAATGCCTTGCTAAATCGTTAACCTGGTACACTCTCAAGTTTCGGATGAAGAGGGAAGCTAAAGAGCAGGTAAAGGCAATTACATTGAGGTCTGGGAAGGTTGAAAATCCCGAACACTCTCAAGTTTCGGATGAAGAAGCTGTGGTTGAAGAAGAAGTGCAGAAGGAAGCTGAAGTGGAACCAAGGAAGACTAATATTAAACACACTCCTCCTGAGGGTAATACAGGGGAGAAGCAGATCTATCTCCCACCTCCCTTTCCTAAGAGACTGCAGAAGAAAAAGCTGGATAAGCAGTTTGAAAAGTTTCTGGAGTTATTCAAGAAACTTCATATCAACATACCTTTCGCTGAAGCTCTTGAATAGACGCCTAGTTATGCGAAGTTTATGAAAGGTATACTTTTTCAGAAAGTGAAGCTTGATGACTTAGAAGCGAAAGATGGATATGCCATTTGAATCTCGTAGAATGGGGGAGCTGAACAAATCTCCAAAGCACCTCAAGCCATCTATTGAGGAAGCTCCTATACTTGAGATTAAACCATTGCCTGAACACTTAATGTATGCTTTTTTATGTGTTATATCTACTTTGCCTGTGATTATTTCATCTGACCTTTCAGGTAGTGATGAGGAAAAACTATTAAGGATTCTGAAAGAGTTTAAATCGGCAATTGGATGGACTATAGCAGATATTAAGGGAATCATCCCTTCTTATTGCATACATAAAATTCTGCTAGAGGAAGGTAGCAAGCCTACTGTTGAGCAACAGAGAAGGATCAATCCAATCATGAAAGATGTTGTGAAGAAGGAAATTCTCATGTGGCTAGATGCAGGGATCATCTATCCCATTTCTAACAGTTCTTGGGTGAGTCCAGTTCAGTATGTGTCGAAGAAAGAAGGTATCACGATTTTAGCTAATGAGAAGAATGAGCTCATTCCAACTCAGACAGTCACGGGGTGGAGAGTTTGCATGTATTATAGGAAGCTGAACAAAGCCACGAGAAAGGATCACTTCCCTCTACCTTTTATTGATCAAATGCTTGACATATTAGATGGGTACAATTACTACTGTCTTCTGGATGGCTATTCGGGCTATAATCAGATTTGAATTGCCCCAGAAGATCAGGAAAAGACTATTTTCACTTGTCCGTTTGGTACGTTCGCCTTCAGAAGAGTTTCTTTTGGGTTATGTGGAGCACCTGCCACATTTCAAAGATGCATGATGGCTATCTTCTCCGACATGATTAGTCAGAATGTGGAGGTGTTTATGGACGATTTCTCTGTGTTTGGCGATTCTTTTGACGAGTGCATTTAAAATCTTGGTCCCATTTTTAAAAGGTATGTTGAGACCAATATGGTTCTCAATTGGGAAAAATGTCACTTTATGGTGCGATATGGCATTATTCTTGTTCACAAGGTCTCTAATAAAGGTCTTGAGGTGGACAAAGCCAAGGTTGGGGTCATTGAAAATCTTCCTCCACCAATTTCTGTCAAGGGAGTTCGCAGCTTTCTTGTCATGCGGGTTTCTATAGGCGGTTCATTAAGGACTTCTCTAAAATCTCTAAACCCTTATGCAATATTCTAGAGAAGGATATCCAGTTCAAATTTGATGACGAGTGCCTAGCTACTTTTGAGTTCTTGAAGAAGAGTTTGATCACGACACCTGTCATAACTGCACCTGATTGGAATGAACCTTTTGAGATGATGTGTGATGCAAGTGACTATGAAGTTGGAGCAGTTCTTGGGCAGAGAAAGAACAACATATTTCATGTGGTCTACTATGCTAGTAAGACCCTCAATGGTGCTCAACTGAATTATACTACTACTGAGACAGAATTTTTAGCCTTTGTTTACGGTTTTGAGAAGTTTCGATCTTATTTGCTTGGGACGAAGGTGACAGTTTTCACTGATCACGCTGCGATTCGATATCTCGTCTCGAAGAAGGACTCGAAGCCTAGATTGATTAGATGGGTTCTTTTGCTTCAGGAATTTAAATTAGAGATCAAGGACATAAAAGGTACTTAGAATCTTGTCGCTGATCATCTCTCTCGTTTGGAAGACGCAAGTGCAACTTCATAAGATAAGACGTTGATAAATGAGTCTTTTCCCGATGAGCAGCTATTTGGGGTACAAGAAGAAGAACCATGGTTTACAGACATTGTGAACTACCTTGTGAGTAATATCATGCCTCTAGACTTGTCTTATGCTCAAAGGAAGAAGTTTCTTGCGAGACTGTCATTCTAATGTGTCTGGAGGCCACTATGGTGGAGAGAAGATAACAGCTCATGTCCTTCAGGCGGGATTCTTCTGGCCAACATTGTTTAAGGATACGCATCACTTTGTTTTGAAGTGTGATCAATGCCAGCGTGTGGGTAATATGTCCAAGAGGGATAAAATGCCTCTTTATGTGCTTCTCAAGGTTGAAGTCTTTGATGTTTGGGGAATCGACTTCATGGGGCCGTTTGTCTCAGCTTGCAATAATCAGTATATCTTGTTGGTGGTCGATTATATGTCAAAATGGGTTGAAGTTAAAGCTTTGCCGACAAATGATGCGAAGGTAGTGCTTAATTTTCTTCATAAGCAGATATTCACACGATTTGGGACTCTAAGAATTATAATCAGTGACGAGGGATCACATTTTTGTAATCGCAAGTTCACTGCTATGATGCAAAGGTATAATGTGAATCATCGCATTGTTACATCCTACCACCCTCAGACTAATGGTCAAGCTGAGGTGTCTAATAGGGAGATCAAGCGTATTCTAGAGAAATTTGTGTGTCCATCAAGGAAGGATTGGTCTTTGAAGCTTGACGAAGCTGTTTGGGCGTATAGCACAGCATACAAGACACCGTTATGAATTTTGCCGTTTCAGTTGGTTTATGGTAAAGGGTGTCATTTGCCTATGGAGCTCGAGCATAAAGCATATTGGGCTTTGAAGAAGTTGAACCTTGATTTGGATGTAGCTGGTAAGAAAAAAATACTTCAATTGAATGAACTTGACGAATTTCAGCTTCAAGCGTATGAAAACAACAAAATGTATAAGGAGAAGGTCAAGAAATGGCACGATAGGGGTCTGGTGCTTAAATCATTTGTTCCAGGGCAGCAAGTTCTTTTTTTTCAACTCTCGTCTCCGTCTTTTTCCTGGGAAATTGAAGTCGAGATTGTACGGGCCTTTTATAATCAAAAACTGTGTTTCCGCATAGAGCTGTGGAGATTTTTGAGAATGATCCAAGCCAAGCGTTCAAAGTGAATGGTCAGAGGTTGAAGCACTACTATGGGGATACGGAAAACCGTGAGGTGGTTAGTGTCGTTCTATTGTCTACTTGATCTCGAGATTCTACGTCAAGCTAATGACGTAAACTAAGCATTTCTTGAGAGGTAACCCAAGTTTGTTGTACATTGTTAGATAGAGGAAGAAGGAAAAAAAGGAGAAAAATATAAAAAAAATAGAAATATAGAAAAATGCAGTGCCAACTACAGTAGCACGGCGTGCCCACGCTGAGAAGCGGGGCACCCGCGCTGAAAAGTCAATAGCACGGCGTGCCCGCGCTGGCATGCGAGGCGGCCGTGCTGGTTTTCCATAAGCACAATGCACCCGCACTACCAGGCGGGGCGGCCATGCTGGGTCACTGAAGTCGAAAAGAAATATAAGGCAGAAAATAGCAGAAAATTGGGGACTTCAATACAAATTCAATTTGTACCCGAATTTTTCTCCTCCACATCCCATATTTCCCTCTCCAAATCAAACCCATTATTCCCATAATCAATTCCCACTCCTTTTCCATAACTAATTCTCTCCTAATCTCCTATATATACATACACTTATACACAAACTTCTCCATCACTTCTCAAACTCTCAAACACACAAATCTCTCTTATAAACTTCTATTCTCTCAAGCTTATTCAATCTCAATGGCACCAAAAAGATAGCGAACCCAAGTTAGCAGCAGCACCACTGATTCTTCGAGTGCAGGTGGTGTGAGGCCTAGGTTTTTAACTCCCGAGGCTGAGGCGGAGTATGCGAGGCTGCTTTCGAAGCCTATAGCCAAGGAACATGTTTTTTTGCCATCAGGAAAAGATGATAAGTTGTTAGAGATGATCTTGGAGATGGGTTGCGTTGCTTTTTGCGAGACCTGTTACGGTGCCAATGAGTGTGGTGTGTGATTCTACGCGAATGCTAAGGCGGAGAAAAATAGTTTCACGGTGGTTAGGGGGATGATGGTGGAGTATAGTGCTGAGGCTATTCGTAGGGTGATTGAGCGGCCCGAGAGGAGGCCTGAATAGGAGAATTGAAATGAGAAGACTCCGGAGGAGTTTAACTTGGATTTGATTGTTGCTACCCTGTGTGTTCCCGAGACTCATTGGAAGTTCAAGAAGGGCACAAAAGAGTATGCCACTTTCCTTGCATCGTCCATGAACAGATTTGCACATGCATGGAATTCTTTTATTATTTTAACATTATGCCATCTTCTCACGTGCATGATGTTACTATGGAGCGCGCACGCCTATTGTGGGGGATTTTGCAGGGAGACTATGTGGATCTTGGGATGGTTATCCGTTATGGTATTTTGAGGTTTCTGTGAGGGAGTACTACGGGTTCTATTCCTTATGTGTCCATTATGACGAAGCTCTATGTGGCGGTTGGAGTTCATTGGCCCGCACATGAGCAGTTGCAGCTCCCGAGTGCCCCGATTAATAGTTCGGCGTTGTTGAATATGACAGAGTGGTATGGTGGGAAGCCCGATCCTAAGGGGCTTTGATATTTTTATGACCATCTGCCAGGTTGAAGGCCAGCTCCTCAGGCATATGCTGGTGGTACGACGCAGGCGAGCAAGGCATCTTGGAGAGTTGAGTTGGGAGAGACCTGTCCTTCAAGATCACAACAGCAGAAGCAGGAGGAAGGACAGGGCAGTGTTGGGATGAGTACAGCGCAGTATAGATGCTTGTTGAGGAGGATGTATGTGATGTATGACATCCATAGTCGCTTTACACAGGATCTTACCCAAGCATTGGGGACTGCATTCAGAGCCACAGGAGTTGACATCCAGTGGCCAGTATATGGTGAGGATTCTGTATATCCGTCTTCGGACACTTCTGACACTCCACCCCTTGAGGGTGATGACCCTGATTCTGAGTAGGTATGCCTGAATCCTTGCTATTACCTTCACTGAGGATGGTGAATATTTTAAGTTTGGGGGTAGTAGTTAAGGATTATGTATTTTGTGTGAGTCGTATATAGTTGCATATTCATGCTGGTTTAGTTGATATAGTTGTATATTTGCCTTGTGGTAGTTTTTTTGTTTTTTTTTTTTTTTTTTATTTTTGTATGATAGTTTGTTCATATCGTTTCATGTATTTGCATTATAACATGATCCCTTAGATGATTTTTCCGATTAATTTATGATATTGATGCTAGTGTAGTGATGTCGTGCTTAATGATGTTAAGTCTTATCGAGTTGATTTGCATGCTAGAGATAATTGTATTTTACTAAGTCTTATAGGTTGCTTGAGGGCTAGATCATGGTCATGGTTTATTTGTTTGTCAAGGTGTAATCACTTGTTTATATTTAGATTTTAGGATATTTTCTTAATAATAAAATAGCATAGAAATCTAAAAATGGGAGAAATTTGGATTTTATTGCTAGTTGTTGTGGCTAGGTGTCAAATGGCTAGTAGCAGGATCATTTTATATGAGAAGTATAGGGTTGAACGATATGGAGCGAAACACACTCGTTCAGAAATTTGTAAAGAGAAAATATGAAAAAAGGAAAAAAAAGAAAAGGAAAAAAATATGTGTTTATGCATAATTGATCACGAGTGAGCTCCTTAATACTCGAGTTATTAAGTTCTTAGGAGACTTTATGCCTAGTGACCTAAGGCTTTTTATAGTCTGGGATCCACTAACCTAGATGAGTAGTGAGTCATGATTATTTGATCTAGTTGTGATAGTACATCTGTAAGCATTTGCACACACGCACGTTTCTCGCTTGTAAGTTGATTTGTGGGACTTGATTGATCTTTGTGCGAATAACTGCATTTGTTGAGATGTTGCTTGTTGATTTGTTTAGTTATTCTATGGGGATCTTTGCATTCATATAGTTTACATTCATGCATTTTTATTTCTTATTCTTTGAGTCTGTTTATGCTTGAGGACAAGCATCGATTCAAGTTTGGGGGTATGTTGAGTGGCATTTATGTCATCTTATAACGCTCCGTAAAGCTTTGAATTGGTATTTTGTACTTAAGTGTTGGTGTTTTTAACGTGTTTTGTAGTGTTTTTGCATTTCAGGCTTATATCAGGAATTCAGGTGATCTAGCATTATTTTGATGCTAATATGGTGTTAGGATGGTGTCAAGAAGATTGCTCATGGAAAGACCAACTCAAGCCGGCAAGAAAAGAAGAATTCAGGATTTTCTCCAGAGAGTGAGCGCGCCCGTGCTGTAGTAGTGCGCAGCCGCACCAGGATTATAGAAGTACAGCCCGCGCACGCTAGTTAAGCGCGCGGCCGCGCCGGGTCGAATTCTAGGAATCCTGTTTCTACTCTGATTTTGATCCGAAAGACTTCTAATCTACATGGGCTGCTATATAAACATAACTTATGTTCATTTTTCATAACAAGACGTACCAGAGCTTAAGGAGAAGGCGTAAGAAGACCATAGATCATAATTCAACCAAGGCTAAGAGGATCTACTATATTCTTGTGATTTTTTGTTTTAAGTCGTAACTTTGGATGCTAGTTTTCTTACTTGTGAACCTATACTCTTGTTTCGTACTTGGTTTATTATTTATTCAGTATAAAGACTACATTTATTATACCATACTTTCATCGAAACCCACATTGATGACGAGTCCGATTATGGGTTAATCGTTATCATGGGGTTCTAACGAATTTATATATGGATTTCTTTAGTTAATTTGTTTTGATGCCTTACTTTGTGGTGATTTTATGATATCCTAGTATTGGTTGTGCTTATTCGTCTTATGAGCATCGTGAACTTATAGGATAGCGTGTTAATCTCTAATAAAGCAAAAGTGAATTTAGGGGTTTAGAACTTGCCATGCTAGCATAGGTTCATATATTTGATATGCATGATTCGTAGGTAATTTTAACCATCTTACATACCCTATATAATCACGATAGATAACTTTTGTATTAAACCGTTATGTTGTCAAATTCTATAGACATATAGGGTCTCAATATAATAGGTGTCTATTCAGCTTCTATCTCTTTTGTGGATGTCTGGTAGTATTGTATTCGTACAATGAAAGTTGGCGATTATCAGTTTCATGTTATTTGATTAGTGTCATCGCCATTGTATACTAAGGCTAACAACAAAAAGGCTATTGAATGAAGTATTTAATGAAGTTAAAATCCCGTGTTGTGTCATATAGTATTCAACTCTCTTTGTTCTCTTAGTTTATGTTCTTTATTATAATCTCTTAGTTAAGCGTAGTTAAAAGAACCTTAATTTGTTATTCGTCTTAGCATTGGATAATAACCATACCATTGTTGTATAAATACATTGATTAAAATTAACTTAAACCAGTCCCTGTGGGAACAAACTAGAATTAATTCTATATTACTTGCGATCACGTATACTTGCGTGAATACTAGAGCGTGTTCTAGCCCTAACAGATGACTCTGATTCTGAGTAGGTATGCCTGATTCCTTACTATTACCTTCACTGAAGACAGTGAATATTTTAAGTTTGGGGGTAGTAGTTAAGGATTATATGTTTTGTGTGAGTCGCATACAGTTTGTATATTCATGATAGTTTATTTCATATAGTTGCATTATTTTCCATGTGGTAGTTTTTTTTATTTTTTGTTATAGAGTGTTGCGTATAGTTCATGCATTTGCATTATAACATGATCCCTTTGTTGATTTTGCCGATTGATCTGTGATATTGATGCAAGTGTGGTGATGTCGTATTTAGGAATGTTAAGTCTTATCGAGTTAATTTGCATGCTAGAAGCAAGATAATTTCACTAAGTCTTATAGGTTGCTTGCGTGCTAGATCATGATTATGGTTTGTTTATTTGTCAAGGTTTAATCACATGTTTATATTTAGAATTTAGGATATTCTCTTAATCATAAAATAAAATGGATATTTAAAAATTGAAGTAAATTTTTTTTTTGGATTTCATTACTAGTTGTTGTGGCTAGGTGTCAAATGGCTAGTAGCCAGCTAATATTTTATATGAGTAGTCTAGGGTTGAACGAGATGGAGCGAAACACACTCGTTCAGAAAATTGTGAAAAAAGAAAAAAAGAAAAAAATATGTGTTATGCATAATTGATCACGAGTGGGCTCTTTAATACACGAGTTATTAAGTTCTTAGGGGACTTTGTGCCTAGTGACCTAAGGCTTTTATAGTCTGTGATCCACTAACATAACGCTTGCTACATGGGTATTATTGTATAAGTCTTTTGTAGACCTCACTCATTGCACGATCAAATAAGCATATTTGTATTGTTTATGTGTTGTGAATAAAAGCATGAATCCATATAATAACTCCATTATAAGAATTGAGGTGTTATAAGTCATTTTGAGTTTAGCCTTTTATTCTATTTATAACCTTGTGATTGCCTAGATGAGTAGTGAGTCATGATTATTGATCTAGTTGCGTTAGTATACCTGTTAAGCAATTACACACATGTAAGCTTCTGGTTTGTGAATTGATTTGTGAGATTTAATTGAACTTGTGCGAATAACTATATTTATTTAGAGGTCGCTTGTTAGTTAGTTAAGTTATTCTATGGGGATCGTTGCATTCATATAGTTTGCATTCATGCATTTTTAATTTTTTGTTCTTTGAGTCTGTTTATGATTAAGGACAAGCATTGGTTCAAGTTTAGGGGTGTGTTAAGTGGCATTTATGTCCACTTAGAAAGCTCTATAAAGGCTTAAATTGACGTTTTGTACTCAAGTTATTTATATTTTTGATGTGTTTTGTAGTGTTTTGGCATTTCAGGCTTATATCGAAAATCCAGGTGATTTGGCATTGTTTTGATGCTAAATTGGTGTTAGGATGTTGTCTGGAATAAAAGCTTGTGGATCGCCAGCTCAAACCATGCAAGAAAATAAAAATCAGTATTTTTTCGAGAAGGTCAGCGCGCCCACGCTGTAGTAGCGCGCGGCTGTGCCGGGATGCAAATTTGCAGCGCGCCCGCGCTAATGAAGCGCGCGGTCGCTCCAGGTCGGGATCAAAGATGCCTGATTCTATTCTAATTTTGATCAGCTCGACTTCTACTCTGCATGGGCTGCTATATAAACATAACTTATGATCGTTTTTTATAACAAGCCGTACCGGATATTATAGAGAAGGCGTAAAAAGACCGTATAGCACAATTCAACCAAGGCGAAGAGGATCTAGTTTATTCTTGTGATTCTTTTTTTTTTAAGTTGTAACTTTGGATGCTAGTTTTCTTGCTTGTGAACCTATACTTTTGTTTCGTACATGGTTTTTTTATTTATTCATTATAAAGACTATATTTATTATACCATGCTTTCATCGGAACCCACGTTGATGATGAGTCCGATAATAGGCTAATCATTATCGTGAGGTTCTATCGGATTTACTTATGGATTTCTTTAGTTAATTTGTTTCAATACCTTAGTGTGTGGTGATTGTATGATAACCTAGTATTGGTTATACTTATTCGTCTTATGAGTGTTGCGAACATATAAGATAGCGTGTTAATTTCTATTGAAGCGAAAATGAATAAAGGAGTTTAGAACATGCCATGCTAGCATAGGTTCATGTATTTATTATGCATGATTTCTAGGTAATTTTAACCATCTTACTTGCCCTATGTAATCATGATAGATAACTTGTGCATTAAACCGTTATGTTTTCAAATTCTATAGACATATAGGGTCTCAATAAAATTGGTGGCTATTCAGCTTCTATCTCTTCTATGGATGTCTGGTATTATGGTATTCGTACAACGAAAGTTGGCGTTTATCAGTTTCATGTTATCTGATTAGTGTCATCACCATTGAATGCTAAGGTTAAGAACAAAAAGGCTATTGAATATAGTAATGAAACTAGAATCCCATGTTTGTGTTTTATAATTAAATCAACCTTTTTACTCTCTTACTTAATTGCATGTTAGTTAACAATCTTAGTTATAAACAATCTCAATTTATGATCGTCTTAGCATTGAATAGTAACCATACCATTGTTGCATAAGTCATTGATTGAAATTAACCTAAACCAGTCTCTATAAGAATGAACAAGAAATAATTCTATATTACTTATAATCATGTATACTTGCGTGGATATTAGCGCGTCTTTTCGTCCTAACATTGGGTTCTCACGTAACTGTTCATACAGCTACGCAGTCTCACCAACATCCTTCTTAACTGAAAACAATAAGGTGAATAACAACAAAAAAGGGGTGAGCCATAGATTGTTCAACAGGTCCATAATATATAAGTAGTGTTATAATAAACTAAATTAACCGGTAATTAGGTAACATCAGCAGAGATATAACCTCGCAAGACAAGAACAAAGGCCATTATCGGCGAGTATCAATAAACTAAACTAGACACAAGTTCGCACCTATATCCTGCTGATCAGCCAGGATATAGTACAGATCCATACCTCAATGTATAGATCCATTCGGATACCCAGGCTCTACGACCCAACACAAGGATCCGTTTAATTCCCAGTCCTTAGGATCAAGTGTATACCTGATCCTAATCGTCACCATCCAGTCCATAGATGAGCAACCGGAATGATAGGTATGCTTTAATGTATCCCAACATCGGAATATATCAGGATATATGTATATATATATAAACTATTGGAATATGAATAGAGGATTCAATAAATTGGGAGAAATTAGGAATCGAAATGAGATATGAATAAAAGAATAATAATTGTGTATTAGTGTTTGAGAACAGGAATTATTAGTGTGTAACTGCGATAAGAATCTGAAAGCAATTCACTACTCTGAATTTAGAATACGGGAAAAACTTGCCTTTCACGCGATCTACCACAAGCAATTCACCTTTCTCTTACCCTGGTTCAGTCCGCCTTGTTGGCTTCGTCTCTATCATAGAAAAACCCTTATTTAGTCAACTTGTATCTCAATCGCATCTTAAACCGACTTCACATACCACTTATCGTCTACCCGTACGCGTATAATTGATTCATATAATAATTAATAACAAATAGGACTCGATTAACCACATAATTCACATAGCACAAAAGTCTTATAGTCATTCTAGGTTTAAAATAATTTTTAGAATCGAAATTGACTCGGTATTCGCTTTACTGAACAACATCTGGCTCGTTTCCTATTTTTCGGAATTTATTGGACTTCTCTCTATAGGTAAAAGGGCATATAGGTAAATAAATACCGAAAACCGACTCGCTTCTAAAAGAAATTGGAATTTAAAACTATTTTTAATAAAAATAGATCATTTTTCTCAGTCGAAGGGCTTTCGTTTCGCCTAAATCGGATAAACTGTTCAATTATTATTCAATGAATAAGCATAAATCAATTTATTATTCAATATAATTAATTATTAGAGATAATTGAATCTCAAAAATATTTTTAAATAATTATTTATGATAAATCAGAATTAAAAATGATTTTTCAATAATTTTTGGAATTAAAAATGAATTTATTGTGAATTATTAAAAATAATTTGATTATTTATCAAAATATTTAATCATTTTTAAATAATAATAAATAATTAAAGAAATAAATAATTTGATTTTTTGAAAATATTTCAGAATTATTTATAATATAAATAAATTAATTAAATAATTAATTAATCAATTTATAAAATAAATAAAACTGATTTTTATAATTAATAAAAATAAAAATAAAATAAAATTGCCAGAAACATTTGTCAGAATTTGAGCTTCTGACAACACGGATCAAAGGCGGGTTCTGGTAACGGGTCAAAATCCGGGTCATAAAGAACATTACCGGAAAATCCCCCGAATCCGGTGACCGGCTAGGATTCCGGTGACCCGATTTCAAGCAAAAAACGTAACTGTTTTGTTCATTTTTGAGCTGGGTTCGGTTCTAAATCAACACAACTATTGAACTCCGGCCACAACCTCCCTAGATAACCCTTGAATGGTCTTCTCCAATCAAACTCAACAAAAATATCCCTTAATTTTTAGAATTAGATTAATAATAAAATAAAAATATAAAAATTAGATAAGGACTAGGATTTAAAATTGAATTAGACCAATGGGCCTAGAGTCGGATCAGATTCTAATATGGATAACTTGTAGGTTAAGACCAATCAGTAGTCTTGTAAAATTTGTAAAAAATTCATCGTAAGTCGGAATTTGATGATTCTAGACTTTTCGGAAAGGTATTTTCATTCTCTACAATTTTCGTATTTAGTCTTTTCCAAAAAAATATCGTTTAGAGGGTCAAAAAGGGTAAATTCAGATATGGTCAGGTTTGGAGGTAAGTTTTCGATCGATTTTACTAGTGTTTTCCAAATTGTGTATTGTGCGTTTATATTTGATTATCAAAACATGGGCTAAGTGATGATATATTTGAAATGTATTATGTGTTACAATATATGTATTATTGTATATGTGTGGTGTCTAAATGATAATTTTGGATATTTGATTTGTGTCATGGTTTGTGAAAATATCGAATTAGAACTTAGGACCGTAGTCACCGGATTGTAGTGACAGTTTTGTGAAAATTTAGGACCGTTATCATCGGGTTGTAGTGGTCGTGGCATGAGTTATTGATTTTGAATTATTGTTGTTTATGTTGTATGTGTATTGTGTGTATCGAATAAGAATAAGAATAAGAATACATATCAAAAGTGTTTATTTCGTATATTGTATCATATAGAATGTCATATTTTTTTATATGTGTATGTGTTACTTGGCCTGCTAGATGGACCGATTGGGTTCTTGGTGGGCTTTGTAGCTCATTCTTTCAATTTCAGGTTTCATCTAAGATTCGAGTTGATTAGCATTGGAGTTCGAGGACTTAGTGCTGGAGTAGATTTATTTTGGACTTCCGTTAGGTGTGCATTTGCAA
Organism: Apium graveolens; assembly: GCF_009905375.1. NCBI lineage: Eukaryota > Viridiplantae > Streptophyta > Magnoliopsida > Apiales > Apiaceae > Apium > Apium graveolens. The sequence continues at coordinate 155,102,212 of NC_133650.1, forward strand.
TAGACATTTTTGTAATAGAATTTTGGATCAATAAATTGTATTTCGTATTAGTTTTGATTTAGAATTAATAGTTCGGAAGTGTGGGCTGTTACAGTTGGTATCAAGAGCAGGTTGTCCTTCAGAATGTGTTAGGTATGGGACTAGTACATTCCCTAGGATTCGATCTTGTGGACCATAGTTTGACTATTGGTAGATTAAGGGGTAGACATGTCATAAATTTTAGGATTGTTATGAATTTGGGGACCAATTTCTTTATAAGGAGGATAGTACGTAATATCCCGTAATTTTTAAAATTAGATTAATAATAGAATGATAGAATAAAAATATAAAAATTAGATAAGGACTAGGATTTAAAATTGAATTAGACCAATGGGCCTAAAATTTGGATCAGATTATAATATGGATAACTTGTAGGTTAAGATATAGGGTTTTGTATCATTATAAATACACCATATTCGTATTCCTCGTTTTTAATAGCAAAATTGGTAGGGCTCTTCTTAACAAAAATCAGCAGTCTTGTAAAATTTGTAAAATATTCATCGTAAGTTGGAATTTGATGATTTTGGACTTTTCTGAAAGGTATTTTCGTTCTCTACAATTTTCGTGTTTTCTGTTTTCCAGCAAAACATCGTTTAGAGGGTCAAAAAGGGTAAATTCAGATCTAGTCAGGTTTGGAGGTAAGTTTTCGATCGATCTTGCTAGTGTTTTCAAAATTATGTATTGTGTGTTTATATTTGGTTATCAAAACATGGGCTAGGTGCTGATATATTTGAAACGTATTATGTGTTACAATATATATATATTGTTGTATATGAGTGGTGTCTAAACGATAATTTTGGATCTTTGATTTGTGTCATGGTTTGTGAAAATATCGAATAAGAACTTAGGACCGTAGTCCCCGGATTGTAGTGATAGTTTTTTAAAAATTTAGGACCGTTCTCATCGAGTTGTAGTGGTCGTGGCATGAGTTATTGATTTTGAATTATTGTTGTTTATGTGGTATGTGTATTGTGTGTATAGAATAAGAATAAGAATAAGAATACATATCGAAAGTGTTTGTTTCGTATATCGTATCATATAGAATGTCATATTTTATTAAATGTGTATGTGTTACTTGGCCTGCTAGTTGGATCGATTGATTTCTTGTTGGGCTTCGCAGTTCATTCTTTCAATTTCAGGTATCGTGTAAGATTCGAGTTGGTTAGCATTGGAGTTCGGACTTAATGCTGGAGTAGATTGATTTTGGACTTTCGTTAGCTGCGCATTTGTAATAGACATCTTTGTAATAGAATTTTGGATCACTAAATTTTATTTCGTATTAGTTTTAATTTAGAATTTATAGTCCGGAAGTGCAGGCTGTTACAGTTGGTATTAAGAGCAAGCTGTCCTTCGAAATGTGTTAGGTATGGGACTAGTACATATCCTAGGATTCAATCTTGTGCACCATAGTTTGATCATTGGTAGATCAAGGGGTTGACGTGACATGAATATTAGGATTGTTGTGAATTTGGGGACTAATTTCTTTATAAGGAGGGTAGTATGTAATATCCCGTAATTTTTAGAATTAGATTAATAATAGAATGATAGAATAAAAATATAAATTTTAGATAAGGACTAGGATTTAAAATTGAATTAGACCAATGGGCCTAAAATTTGGATCAGATTCTAATATGGATAACTTGTAGGTTAAGATATAGGGTTTTGTATCATTATAAATACACCATACTCGCATTCCTCGTTTTTAATATCAAAATTCGTAGGGCTCTTCTTAACAAAAATCAGCAGTCTTGTAAAATTTGTAAAAAATTCATCGTAAGTCGGAATTTGATGATTCTAGACTTTTCAAAAAGGTATTTCCGTTCTCTACAATTTTCTTGTTTTGTGTTTTCCAATAAAACATCGTTTAGAGGGTCAAAATGGGTAAATTCAGATCTAGTCAGGTTTGGAGGTAAGTTTTCGATCGATCTTGCTAGTATTTTTAAAATTGTATGTTGTGCATTTATATTTGATTATCAAAACATGGGCGAAGTGGTGATATATTTGAAACGAATTATGTGTTACAATATATGTATTGTTGTATATGTGTGGTGTCTAAAAGATAATTTTGGATATTTGATTTGTGTCATGGTTTGTGAAAATATCGAATAAGAACTTAGGACTGTAGTCACCGGATTGTAGTGACAGTTTTGTGAAAATTTAGGACCGCTATCACCGGGTTGTAGTGGTCGTGGCATGAGTTATTGATTTTGAATTATTGTTGTTTCTGTGGTATGTGTATTGTGTATCGAATCCGAAAAACAGAGATTTTTTGTTTTTTTCTAATTTTTGATAATTAATTAATAATAATTAAATAAAAATTAAACTATTTATAGCAGGAAAATTAATACTCCTAATTAAAAGGGCCCAGAAAAGTCATTTTTTGTGAAACAAGAAAATTTATAAAATATCTAGATGTTCTGAATAACGCAATGGTACAAGCCGTTCTTAAAAAAATAAGGCCAATTATTTTATTTGAAATATCCTCTATTAAAACATAGTTCGGGTCGTATTACTTTTGATACGAAAGCTTTTAATACCAAAAGAAAATATCTGATAAATACTCGGAAAATACCCTGACGATACGGAACACACATAACATATAGCAGTTAGGGTTTTATTACTAATTACACATAAATGACATACTAACACTCATAATTTATCTTTATTACGATATCATACAAACGTAATTTCTCAGTCGTTACAAAGAAGTTTCATGGGATTGGCAGGTTATTATAAAAGATTCATGCAAAATTTTGTGAAGATAGATATGCCATTGACAAAGCTTACTAGAAAGAATCAGAAGTTTGAATGGAATGAGAAGTGCGAGGAGAGTTTCCAGGAATTAAAGAAGAGATTAGTATCTTCTCCAGTGCTAGTCTTACCGGATGATCAAGGAAATTTTGTCGTCTACAGTGACGCGTCATACAAAGGATTGGGATGTGTATTAATGCAACATGATAAGGTGATAGCCTATGCTTCAAGAGAACTGAAACCACATAAGGAGAAGTATCCAACCCATGATCTTGAATTAGCAGCGATAGTGTTTGCATTGAAGATATGGAGGCACTATCTTTATGGAGAGAAGTGTGAGATTTACACAGACCACAAGAGTTTGAAGTATATATTTACTCAGAAGGAATTGAACATGAGGCTGAGAAGGTGGCTAGAATTGATCAAGGATTATCACTATACCATTAAATATCATCCAGGAAAAGCAAATATGGTGGCAGACGCTCTAAGAAGAAAAGAAAGGTTAAACCTGAACACTTCATCTGAGGTATTTATCAAGGAATTTGAGAAGATTGAAATAGAGGTCAGTGTTTCAAGTATATCTACAGATATGTTATGTGTAATATCTTTTCAACCAGAATTGTTGGAGAAAATAAGAAGATGTCAGGAAGAAGTAATGAGCCATGAACAAGACAAGTTAATAGAAGAAGAGAAATTGAATCAAAAGGATGATAAAGGGATACTAAGATTTTCTTCCAGGATATGGATACCTAACGTGGCCAAGTTTAAAGATGAAATTCTTTGAGACGCTCATAACTCTAGATATTCAATTCATCCTGGAAGTACAAAGATGTATAGAGACTTAAGGGAAAACTTTTGGTGGCCAAGTATGAAGAAAGAAATTGCTGAATGGATGAGTAAGTGTTATACTTTCCAAAGGGTTAAAGCGGAATATCAAAGGCCCAGTGGATTGATATAACCATTGGACATTCCAGAATGGAAGTGGGAATATCTTGCGATGGATTTTGTGATTGGATTACTGAGGACCAAGGAAAATCATGATGCTATTTGGGTTATTATTTTTAGATTGACTAAGTAAGCGCATTTTCTTCCTATCAATGAGAGATTTTCATTGGATAAATTGGTTCAGCTATATCAAAATGAAATTGTAGTTCGACCTGGATTTCCAGTATCCATAGTTTCAGATAGAGATCCTCGATTTAATTCAAGATTTTGGAGAAGTTTCCAAGATTGTCTTGGAATGAAGTTGAATATGAGTACCGCGTGTGGCGCCCTCCAAACCTGGGTCAGAAGTTTGGGGTCCATAACACACACCATATACATAAACTTGCCTATAAAAATAATAAAGATGATAATAATATGTAATGACCCTACTTACCAACATCCACGGATCGCAACAGGTTAAAGTATGCACACAAGCCACACACACACACAATTATATTACAAACATCCAAATCCCAACTATTCAAACTTACAACTGAATATTAAACATTCTTACAACTTCTCAAACTTAAACTATCACAAAAGTCTTCAGCTAGCTTATTCCTCTTAACCTGGAATCCTAGCTCGCACACTTGATTGGGGATCCTCGCTACAACATGTTCCTTCTTAACTGGAAAAGAACATAAACAGAGTCACACAAATGAGCTAACTAGCTCAGCAAGTCACTTTGACAATACTGAGTATAAATAATGATTAAGTGAAATAATTTAAGGTATCAAGTTTATGGCTAAGCAATGATTTAAAATTGGACATTTAATTTTCATTTTAAAAACCAAGGTTAGGCTGATGATCTGTCACGCACTAACCTCGAGCAAGGCACACAGCTCTGCTCTAATTACTGGATCCAAGGCACACATTGGCCTAACTTGACTACCAATCTGGTCTTACCACGAATCTGGTCCATATTTTATAAAACAATCCAATTCTATCATAATAACAGAATAAACAATGTAAAACAATAAACAGAATCATAAACAATATTGAGTTTCCAACGTAAGATGGTTTACAATTTTCACAAGGGAACATGGCAAATACAAGGGTTGGCAATCAGTCGGTATAAGAATTGAACAATAAAAGAATCAAAGTCTCGTGGTTATATGAATTAGTCTTCCAAGGTATAAGGTATAAAGGCTTGAGTGTTAAATAATTTCGGTGCAGTGGTTGGTATTTAGTTTGTATGTATTTGTTGAGTAGTATCGTATATCCGTAGTTTGTATCTGGGTATCCGAAAATCAATGGTTCAGAAAGAATAAAGCTTAAGGCTCAAAGATCAATAACTGGAATCAAGGTTTAGGGTTCAGTGCTTCAGAGCACTTGCAATATAAAACAAAATTATTAATTATTCGCAATATATCTTGAGAAGGTTCAGAATACTTCCCTTGTCTTAACTTGCTAACACTTCACTAGCTTTCAATCACTCTCTCCTATTCTCCAGTTACTTGCTTCCCTTTCCTACACCTTGCCTCTTCTGCTCAAATATCACAAGTATCTATTAAAACTCATCTTGCTTGATTCTATTCAATATAAGCTTCTATCTACCCTTCGTTTTACCCAAATCCGATTTACGGATTGAAAGTTACGATTAAAACAGTCAAATAATACATATATACGTATAAAACACATCAATCAGTTCACATATAACACATAACACGTAAGGTATTTGATAAAAATACTTTTTCAAAGATGATTTGATGTTAAAATGATTTTTCGGATATTTAATACGAATTTTTAAACATTTTTCGGAATTAAAATGGATCATTAAATCATTTTAAAATAATAAACAGGGTTCGATTGCCCGAATATGGCTTTAAAATAATTTTATAATAATTATCGAGCCTTGAAAATAATTTAAAATAAAATTTTAAAGCTCGAAACTATTTTGTAGAATTTTTAAATAATATTAAAATAATTAAATCTAATTAAAGAATTAATTAAAGTTGATTAATAAATAATTAAATCAATTAATGAATTAATTTTCGAATTAATTGAACAATTAACTAATTAATTATCAATAAAAATTAATTAACTATTTGATTCAGATTTATTTTTGAGTTAAAAATAATTTTTGGAATTAAAATAATAATTTTTAGAATTTTTAATAATAAAAATCGAATTTCTGGAATTAAAATAAATAAAAAATAAGGTTTTTAAATATTTTTAAAACAGGAATCCAAAAATACAAGTCCTGGAAAGTACAGGGACTGAACTTCATTGTTTTCCAAACAATAGGGACTAAACTGTAATATTTACACCCCTCGCCGGAAAATAGTCGGGGTTCGCCGGAGAATTCAACTCCGGTATCGTTACACCACCATCTCCTCCAGATATCATCTACACAACATTAGGAATTCATTCATGCAATCAAATCACATCAATAACCCCTGAGTTGGCCGGAAAAGCTTAAAGAAAACTCACCGGACGACGAGTTCTTCCTTGCTCCGCCTAGCTCGATTCCGGTATCGTCTGTTGACGAGACCACCACCAATCGACTCCTCTTTTCAAGCTCTACACAACCATACAAACCAAACAATCTAATAACCCCTAGAACATAAACCCCCCAATTTCAATTGAAAGCATTCATACGGGTTATAAACCCTAATTTTGAAATTCGAAATTAAAACACAAATTTGAGCATGTTATTGAACTCCAAATCAGTCATATACTATATTAAAATCATCAGGAAGAAAAGTTCTACAACAAGCAATCATCAAATCATACAAACAATCTCTTGAACAAAAATTCATAATTTAAATCAAGATAATTCAAAAATAAATAAAAATATAGAAAATAAACCTTTGATTCTGCAGTAAAACCAGTTCTGGAATCTGAAAGTAGGTTTCAAGAGCTTTGATTTGAGTACTCGAGCTTCTCCAACGGATTCTGGTAACGTCTTGAAATTAGGATTTATCTCTGTAAAATTATATAATTTACTGACTGTAAATGATTTTCTGTATGAAATAAAATACGATAAGGGCTATTTATATTTACGGAATATTGATACCCCGTTGGATCATACTGGATATAAAATATTACGTTTATTTGACAAAACAGATCCAAACCAGTACCGGTTTAGGATAATTATCCAAATCTATACATTTTGTATTGCGGTCTTGGTCTCAGCGCTTTGGTTATACGTATTACGAGATGATAATATAATAGTTTAATAAAAAGATCCCGTTTCTCGAAAATACGGGTTTTATCGATTTACCGAAATGAATGTTATATCGAAAATATTGCACCGGGACCCGCACATGTTATATCAAAACATGGAAAATGCTCAGAATATTGCAATTAGGTTAGGAAGGAGTTCTCAGAAGAGTTTCGGATTATAAAAATGTAAAAACGGGTGAAGTCGGTTGGTTCCCGATTATACAAAATAATTTATAAATACTTGGAAAAATAATTTATTAAATCTATAAATCTTTTATAAAAACATAAAACAACATAAAAATTAATAAAAAATATGACAATTATCTATACTTTATTTTGGACATTTAAAAATTAAAATACTAAAATTATATCATATTTAAACATCCAAACACATATACTACTTAACAAATAATTCATAGAATAAATACATAATATACATTTATTAGCAAAAATAATTACACGTTATGTCCCAGATATTACATCCTTCCCTCCTCAAAAGGATTCTGTCCTCAGAATCTCCTAAGAAAATAAATGAGGGTACTTATCTCGCATATCGCTTTCAAACTCCCATGTTGATTCTTTAACCTTTAGGTTTCTCCACAATACTCTTACTAACTTTACAACTTTATTCCTTAACACTTTCTCTATAATATCTCATATTTTCAAATCTTATTATTATAATTATTTGGAATTATTTATGTAATTTTATGTGAATTTTGGTGAATTATCTGATAAGTGGAATTGATGTTTGGGTGTTTATACGTGATATTATTTGAGTATTTGAATTTTTATATGTCCAGAATAAAATATAGATAATTGTGATATTTTTCTGGTAATTTTTGGACTGTTAGATGATTTTATATTGATTTATGTATTATTAATTATTTTCTGAATAATTACCAAAATTATTTTATAAAGCCGGGAATCGTCCGACTTCAACCGTTTTTGCGTTTTTACAACCCGAAACTCTTCCGAAAACTCCTTCCTAACCTAATCTGGTAATTCCGGACATTTTCCGTGTTTTGACTTTTTCGATCCGGATTACGGTTTGACCCGTGCGCGGTCGGCGCAATATTTTCGATACGATAATCATTTCGGTAATCGACAAAAACCCGTATTCTCGAGAGACGGGATATTTTTACGTTATTTTCGTATATAGTGTTTTATAAAAAGCTCGGTTTTGATAATTATCCAAATCTGATATTAAATTGTATCGTATTAATAATTACTTAGTGGCTAAGTAACCTATTTTTGAATCATATATGATCCAATAGGATACGTGTTACGTGTTTAAAATGTATTTTTATGAATCGATCCGTAATTTATACGCGTGGTTACTTGCGTTACTCGTTTTACGTGAGTCTGGTTGTGTTTTATAGATATTCGGGGATTTCTGTTTATTTAGGAATCGTCTCTCTGTTTTAAAAATTAACGAACCAGGACCCCACCGGGACGTCAAACCCTACAAAATTCGTGTTTTTATTTTTATAAAATCAATCGTATTTCAAATACCCAGTATTTCTACAATTTTTAAATATTCGCAATTTTTGGGGAATTTTGATACGAATTTTACATCTTACTGTTTTTAAAATTATTCCCCGTAATTATAATTTTGGGACTTAATTATTTTAATTATGGGAATAAAAACACCCTTAATTGATTTTAGGGGTAATTATTTTTCAAAAATATAAATAGCCTAAATACTGATTTTATTTTTATTTTTATTAAAAACAAAATAGAAAATCAAGAACTTGAGTTTGGGGGTGAAAATCCATTCTTGTTCTTCATCCAATGATCTCAGGAGCTTCAATGATCCATTTTTGACATTCTAATACTCAAAATGAAGCCCTGTTCATGCTCGTTCTATTGATATGAACATCATCAACAAAGGTTGATTTCTCTTCAATTTGATTTTTTTTGTTCTTGGGGTCGAATTTCGTTTTTTTGTTTACAGTGATTGTTTGATGAATTCGATGATTGGGTTAGCTTCATATGCTAAATTACAGTCGATTTATATAGAAATTTGGGTCGTTTGAGTGCAAAATTGTATAAACCGAGTTCTTGGGTTTTGGTATTTTTATCTTTTGATTTCGTGGATTGTTTGGATTGTTGTTGTTGTTTGCGATGATGTAGATAGATTGCAAATGTTTAGAGGTTTAATTTGAGTCATAAATCGTCGAGTTTGGGTTAAAAATGGCAAGGTCCGTGTTTTGGCCGGATAAGGATTCAACGTCGCCGGATTCCATGGCGATTTTGGCCTGAATCCGGGTTGTGTTGATCTTCTGTTGATACCAGGGTGATTGTTAGACTAGGGGAACGATTTAGAGTAAGATCGAGGCAAACCGGGCTGTGCAGTTGTGTGAACGGACGTCGCCGGAATCGACAAGAGCCGCCGGTTTCTGGGTAGAGCCCAGTTTCCGGCCGGCGTTCTTGATGACCCGGCTGGCGACCCGTTTTATTACAACCCCGACCCGAGTTCGATCCTCCTAAACCCTAACCCCTAATTCACTTTCTGTTTCTAGATTTTCTGTTTTAAAAATAATTCAAAATTCAGTTTATTTCCTAAAAATCATTTTAAATTCCAAAATTAATTTAGTTAATTATTTTAATAATTAACTGAACTATTTTAATTCCTAAAAATGATTTTACTTTATTATTTTCAAAAATCAAAATTTGATTTAATTATGTATGATTTATTTTAGTTAATTATTTATAGATTTAATTGATTGATTAATTCATTTAATCAATTAATTTTATTTATAAATAGTTAAATAAAATATAATTATTTATAATTAAGCCAAATAATTCCTAAAAATTATTTTGAGTTTTTAAAAATATATTTAGGTATTTAAAAAAAATCAATTAATTTTATTATTAATTGATTTATTCCCATTTATTTCTTGTTTAATTCATAATAAATCAACCGTTCGTCCGTTTAATACGAAACGAACGCCTCCAGACTCAGAAAAATATTCTGCTTTCATTAAAAATACTTTTGAGACCCAGATCCTTTGTTTCGAAAGGTCACTTATTTTACGAATGATTCTGAGTCGTTAATTCATCGATAAATCATATTTTTGACCTGATTTCAGTTTTAAACATATCGAGTTGAACCTTTTGACGAATTGAGTCTTATGTGATATGAATTATGTGATATATGAGTTATGTGCTTATGTGCTATGTGAATTATGTGCATATGTGGGTCAAGATTCCTGTGTTTGGCTGATATAATTATGTGTGGGCTATCGTATGGGTAGGCGATAGGATTTTGACGCGCAGTTCGTTGAGTGATTATCGTTTAGATGATTAAAGTTCTATATTTTAATTATAGATGCGGATCTTTCGAGTTGATCAGGACAAGACATTGGATAAAGAATGAGATGGAATGGTATTGGATATCTGGCTTCTAGCAATCGCAGGAGCAGCATATCGGTGAAGTGTTGAAAAGAAAGACGGTGATACCTTAAGACAGAATATCAGAATAGATGTGTGTTTGCGAGTGTGACTAACTGCTAAATCCCAAAGGCAAGTATCCCTATCATCACTTATTGTTCAAGTGATATTTATTTTAAATCTTTTGATGCAAGTATTGCTTTCCCTATTTTCAGTTTAGAATCGATAAATGTTTTACATATCGCTGAATTAAATAAGTCTGTTTATGCAAATACTCATCTGCTATTCTATATTCAGAATAGTCAAGTGATTTTACTTATCCAATTACTGGATTTATAAATATTTTGGATTTTGAGAAAAGTGATTTGTTGTGAATATTCCTACCCAAGTTAATGGGGGAATAAAATTATTTCGGGTGTCGAGTATTATGACCCCTTTTCAATAAAAGGTTTTGAGATTTGATGGTTACTGGTAGCGTAAGAGGCCGAGGCACCGGTCCAGCGTGAGCTATTATACGGAAGTGCAATACAGAAGTGTAATATCTTACAAGGCTAGTTATGCCTGTTTCTGGCGCCCTATAGGTACCGTATGTCTTCGAGATACGGGTAGTTCCTATATTTACGGTATACTGCGGGATACCGGTGCTGTTTCATGACTGATCATCAGGAATAGCATAGTGCATAATTTGGTTCCAATCGAAATTATTATATTGATTTTGACATCTTACAAGGAATGATTTATTAAGTATTTTATTTTCAGATAAAAGATGAAATGTGGTTTTGATTCAGTTTCTTATTTTGAGGATACTTAGTTTGTTGTTAAATATCAAAGATGGTATTAGTACAGATGATTGGTGTTGACTTCAGTATGGAATGTTGTGAGCATCAAAGTTCGTAGTGATATCTAATTTGATATGATAACAAAATAAGTATTAATTTCAAGAGTTCAGTTTTGAGTAAAGTTTACGATTCAATCCATAATCATTGTTTCATGTTAGAATTGTTTACGATATTTCCGTAAACACTGTTTTACGAGTTTTATTCTCGTCAAGATTCAAAGTAGTGCTGAAGCGTTTTGCTCACAAATATCAAAATGGTTTTGAATACGATTAAGGAATCAATTCTGGGATTCCTCAACTAAAGTTTTATGATTCAGCAATTATGATTTCTAAATGATCTGCACTGATGCAGATGTTAGTTTTTTTATCAAAATGACCTGATATTTACTATAATGAACTTGCTGAGCATTTCTTTCGCTCATACTTGCCTGTTTTTAAATTTAACCTCCAGTGAGGATTAGCTTGCGTTGTTTAGCTGCATAATTCGAGGAAGCAAAGAAGAAGCTTTTGGAAGGTGGTTGGTCCAGGGTTTGCGGACTAGTGTAAGTTTTATTATGTAAAGTTGTTTATATTATATTATATTATAATTGTATATTGTATTTGGGCCTAGTATACTTCATTTCGAAGTTATACTAGTGGGTTTAATTGTGAGTTGGAATTTATTGAAAAGAGTTTTAAAAGAAAGTGAGAAAATTTATTTGTTGAATTTGGATATCTTGTTTCTAGAACTGTAACCTTAAAAGATCTTGGATTAGTTGGGGTCATTTATGTTAATTATCTTCCGCTGGCATTTATTTATCGATTAAACAGGTTGATTTGGATTGAGGTTTCATAGTGACGACCAAATCCTCTGACCCCGGATTTGGGGGCGTTACAGGTTGGTATCAGAGCTGAGGTTATAGTAAACTAGAAACGAGAGTGTGTAGGAGTGTGTATAGCTATGTGAGGACGTTTGAGCTCATATCGAGTTCCTGTTGGACTATTGGATATAGTACCAACGAATAAGTTAAGATAAGGCAAATTTGTTTGAGATGGTTGTGCTAAGCCGGATGGAACTCCTGGCAGTTGCAAAACTTCTATGGTGGAATCTTTCGAGGCTACTACGATTTGACGATGATGAAGATTATCGATATCCTTGGAACATGAAGGAGCGTCTAGAATCAGAGGGCGAGTCAACTGAAGAGTTCAAATTGAAGATAAATATTAAGACTTTGGCAATACCTTCTCTTTCTATAATTTCTTTTGGCTTCTCTCAGAAAGGGGTATCTGTTAGAGGATATATTCCCTAACACTCGTTTAATCATTTTGTTACAGAATCTTGTTTTCTGGATTTTATTTTTCTCCAGAAATATTAGCTTTGAAATCTTTCCAGTTTTATTCATTTGATTTTGAATTCTTTGATATTTTTATTCCGACTGAGACGAACAACCCTAATTATAGGGGAAACAAGGTATACCTGTCTGTGTGATAGGAGTTGGATGGGACGCCATCACTTGTGTGTGTTGTGAATACAAGAAGGTTAACAACCTTTAGTAGTGTCTTAATTTGGACACGCAATACCAAGTTCATTTGATCATATTGATCTCTCAGTTATTCTTTTATTTCAACAATACATTTTCTCAAATTCAAATTTTTCTGTTTTGGTATCAAATTCTTTTCTTTTTAAAATTCCATAATTTTATTATCCCAAACATTCGAAGGTATGCCAATCAAGTTAAGCTAAGTTATCCTGGTCAAGTCAAAGTAAGGCGATGTGATGGAATTACGAAGGACGACAGTGGACTGCAATGCGATTAGAATATCAGTGGCGTATAGCGAAGTCAATCTGTTTCTTTACTTCTCTCTCTATCTATCTCTCTTTCTTTTTCTTTCTATCTATCTTTCTTTCTATTCTTCTTTCTCGCGATCATTAAAAAGTGATTCTATAGAGGAATTGGTCAAAAGATGTAGATGGAATAGTGGTGCACAGCAAAGCTCCTGTAAAAGTTTTATTATACAAGGAATACAAGAGTTATTTGAGATTATGGAAAATTGAGGTTATTTGGAAACGGAAAGTTGGTTAGAAAACCCTTAGTGCTTTCTTCTGCTGATTCCGAGGACAGAATCCTTATAAGGCGGGTAGATTGTAATATCTCATATTTTCAAATCTTATTATTATAATTATTTGGAATTATTTATGTGATTTTATGTGAATTTTGGTGAATTATCTGATAAGTGGAATTGATGTTTGGGTGTTTATACGTGATATTATTTGAGTATTTGAATTTTTATATGTCCAGAATAAAATATAGATAATTGTGATATTTTTCTGGTAATTTTTGGACTGTTAGATGATTTTATATTGATTTATGTATTATTAATTATTTTCTGAATAATTACCAAAATTATTTTATAAAGTGGGGAATCGTCCGACTTCAACCGTTTTTGCATTTTTACAACCCGAAACTCTTCCGAAAACTCCTTCCTAAACTAATCTGGTAATTCCGGACATTTTCCGTGTTTTGACTTTTTCGATCCGGATTACGTTTTGACCCGTGCGCGGCCCGGCGCAATATTTTCGATACGATAATCATTTCGGTAATCGACAAAAACCCGTATTCTCGAGAGACGGGATATTTTTACGTTATTTTCGTATATAGTGTTTTATAAAAAGCTCGGTTTTGATAATTATCCAAATCTGATATTAAATTGTATCATATTAATAATTACTTAGTGGCTAAGTAACCTATTTTTGAATCCTATATGATCCAATAGGATACGTGTTACGTGTTTAAAATGTATTTATATGAATCGATCCTTAATTTATACGTGTGGTTACTTGCGTTATTCGTTTTACGTGAGTCTGGTTGTGTTTTATAGATATTCGGGGATTTCTGTTTATTTAGGAATCGTCTCTCTGTTTTAAAAATTAACGAACCAGGACCCCACCGGGACGTCAAACCCTACAAAATTCGTGTTTTTATTTTTATAAAATCAATCGTATTTCAAATACCAAGTATTTCTACAATTTTTAAATATTCGCAATTTTTGGGGAATTTTGATACGAATTTTACATCTCACTGTTTTTAAAATTATTCCCCGTAATTATAATTTTGGGACTTAATTATTTTAATTATGGGAATAAAAACACCCTTAATTGATTTTAGGGGTATTTATTTTTCAAAAATATAAATAGCCTAAATACTGATTTTATTTTTATTTTTATTAAAAACAAAATAGAAAATCAAGAACTTGAGTTTGGGGGTGAAAATCCATTCTTGTTCTTCATCCAATGATCTCAGGAGCTTCAATGATCCGTTTTTGACATTCTAATACTCAAAATGAAGCCGTGTTCATGCTCGTTCTATTGATATGAACATCATCAACAAAGGTTGATTTCTCTTCAATTTGATTTTTTTTGTTCTTGGGGTCGAATTTCGTTTTTTTGTTTACAGTGATTGTTTGATGAATTCGATGATTGGGTTAGCTTCATATGCTAAATTACAGTCGATTTATATAGAAATTTGGGTCGTTTGAGTGCAAAATTGTATAAACCGAGTTCTTGGGTTTTGGTATTTTTATCTTTTGATTTCGCGGATTGTTTGGATTGTTGTTGTTGTTTGCGATGATGTAGATAGATTGCAAATGTTTAGAGGTTTAATTTGAGTCATAAATCGTCGAGTTTGGGTTAAAAATGGCAAGGTCCGTGTTTTGGCCGGATAAGGATTCAACGTCGCCGGATTCCATGGCGATTTTGGCCGGAATCCGGGTTGTGTTGATCTTCTGTTGATACCAGGGTGATTGTTAGACTAGGGGACCGATTTAGAGCAAGATCGAGGCAAACCGGGCTGTGCAGTTGTGTGAACGGACGTCGCCGGAATCGACAAGAGCCGCCGGTTTCTGGGTAGAGCCCAGTTTCCGGCCGGCGTTCTTGATGACCCGGCTGGCGACCCGTTTTATTACAACCCCGACCCGAGTTCGATCCTCCTAAACCCTAACCCCTAATTCACTTTCTGTTTCCAGATTTTCTGTTTTAAAAATAATTCAAAATTCAGTTTATTTCCTAAAAATCATTTTAAATTCCAAAATTAATTTAGTTAATTATTTTAATAATTAACTGAACTATTTTAATTCCTAAAAATGATTTTACTTTATTATTTTCAAAAATCAAAATTTGATTTAATTATGTATGATTTATTTTAGTTAATTATTTATAGATTTAATTGATTGATTAATTCATTTAATCAATTAATTTTATTTATAAATAGTTAAATAAAATATAATTATTTATAATTAAGCCAAATAATTCCTAAAAATTATTTTGAGTTTTTAAAAATATATTTAGGTATTTAAAAAAAAATCAATTAATTTTATTATTAATTGATTTATTCCCATTTATTTCTTGTTTAATTCATAATAAATCAACCGTTCGTCCGTTTAATACGAAACGAACGCCTCCAGACTCAGAAAAATATTCTGCTTTCATTAAAAATACTTTCGAGACCCAGATCCTTTGTTTTGAAAGGTCGCTTATTTTACGAATTATTCTGAGTCGTTAATTCATCGATAAATCATATTTTTGACCTGATTTCAGTTTTAAACATATCGAGTTGAACCTTTTGACGAATTGAGTCTTATGTGATATGAATTATGTGATATATGAGTTATGTGCTTATGTGCTATGTGAATTATGTGCATATGTGGGTCAAGATTCCTGTGTTTGGCTGATATAATTATGTGTGGGCTATCGTATGGGTAGGCAATAGGATTTTGACGCGCAGTTCGTTGAGTGATTATCGTTTAGATGATTAAAGTTCTATATTTTAATTATAGATGCGGATCTTTCGAGTTGATCAGGACAAGACATTGGATAAAGAATGAGATGGAATGGTATTGGATATCTGGCTTCTAGCAATCGCAGGAGCAGCATATCGGTGAAGTATTGAAAAGAAAGACGGTGATACTTTAAGACAGAATATCAGAATAGATGTGTGTTTGCGAGTGTGACTAACTTCCAAATCCCAAAGGCAAGTATCCCTATCATCACTTATTGTTCAAGTGATATTTATTTTAAATCTTTTGATGCAAGTATTGCTTTCCCTATTTTCAGTTTAGAATCGATAAATGTTTTACATATCGCTGAAATAAATAAGTCTGTTTATGCAAATACTCATCTGCTATTCTATATTCAGAATAGACAAGTGATTTTACTTATCCAATTACTGGATTTATAAATATTTTGGATTTTGAGAAAAGTGATTTGTTGTGAATATTCCTACCCAAGTTAATGGGGGAATAAAATTATTTCGGGTGTCGAGTATTATGACCCCTTTTCAATAAAAGGTTTTGAGATTTGATGGTTACTGGTAGCGTAAGAGGCCGAGGCACCGGTCCAGCGTGAGCTATTATACGGAAGTGCAATACAGAAGTGTAATATCTTACAAGGCTAGTTAGGCCTTTTTCTGGCGCCCTATAGGTACCGTATGTCTTCGGGATACGGGTAGTACCTATATTTACGGTATACTGCGGGATACCGGTGCTGTTTCATGACTGATCATCAGGAACAGCATAGTGCATAATTTGGTTCCAATCGAAATTATTATATTGATTTTGACATCTTACAAGGAATGATTTATTAAGTATTTTATTTTCGGATAAAAGATGAAATGTGGTTTTGATTCAGTTTCTTATTTTAGGGATACTTAGTTTGTTGTTAAATATCAAAGATGGTATTAGTACAGATGATTGGTGTTGACTTCAGTATGGAATGTTGTGAGCATCAAAGTTCGTAGTGATATCTAATTTGATATGATAACAAAATAAGTATTAATTTCAAGAGTTCGGTTTTGAGTAAAGTTTACGATTCAATCCATAATCATTGTTTCATGTTAGAATTGTTTACGATATTTCCGTAAACACTGTTTTACGAGTTTTATTCTCGTCAAGATTCAAAGTAGTGCTGAAGTGTTTTGCTCACAAATATCAAAATGGTTTTGAATACGATTAAGGAATCAATTCTGGGATTCCTCGACTAAAGTTTTATGATTCAGCAATTATGATTTCCAAATGATCTGCACTGATGCAGATGTTAGTTTTTTTATCAAAATGACCCGATATTTACTATAATGAACTTGCTGAGCATTTCTTTCGCTCATACTTGCCTGTTTTTAAATTTAACCTCCAGTGAGGATTAGCTTGCGTTGTTTAGCTGCATAATTCGAGGAAGCAAAGAAGAAGCTTTTGGAAGGTGGTTGGTCCAGGGTTTGCGGACTAGTGTAAGTTTTATTATGTAAAGTTATTTATATTATATTATATTATAATTGTATATTGTATTTGGGCCTAGTATACTTCATTTCGAAGTTATACTAGTGGGTTTAATTGTGAGTTGGAATTTATTGAAAAGAGTTTTAAAAGAAAGTGAGAAAATTTATTTGTTGAATTTGGATATCTTGTTTCTAGAACTGTAACCTTAAAAGATCTTGGATTAGTTGGGGTCATTTATGTTAATTATCTTCCGCTGGCATTTATTTATCGATTAAACAGGTTGATTTGGATTGAGGTTTCATAGTGACGACCAAATCCTCTGACCCCGGATTTGGGGGCGTTACATTCTCTCCTTCTTCTAGAATCTCTATCGGACTCTCTACGTACGACAAATCTTCTTGAAGTTCTACCGGCTCATACTCAATTACATGCTTGGAGTCTGGATTATACTTCTTAAGCATTGATACATGAAAAACATTATAAATATGCTCCATATGCGGGGGTAATGCCAATTCGTAAGCTACCTTACCAACACGTTTTAAAATCTCAAAAGGTCCGACATATCTAGGACTCAGCTTTCCTTTCTTCCCAAATCTCGTTAATCCTTTCCACGGAGATACTTTCAACAACACTAAATCTCCTTCTTCAAATTCCATATCCTTTCTTGATTGATCTGCGTACTTACTCTGACGGTCTTGTGCTTCAATTAACCTATACTGAATAACTTCAACAACTTTCTTCATCTGTTGGACCAATTCAGGTCCAAGTATCTTGCGTTTTCCTACTTCATCCCAATATACTGGAGATCGACATTTACGTCCGTAAAGAGCTTCATAGGGTGGCATCCCAATACTGGCATGGTAACTGTTATTGTAAGTAAATTCTACCAAAGGTAAATGCTCATCCCAACTTCCTTTGAAATCAATGGCACAAACACGTAACATGTCTTCAATCTTCTGAATTGTTCTCTCGCTTTGGCTATCTGTCTGAGGATGGTTGTAATGCCCTCCAGACCCAGGGTATACGTCTGGGGGTTACTAGCTAATTATCAAACCTGTACAATCTGATTAACAAATAATAAAGAAATGAATCTAAACCCCTTTAACACTAACCAGGATCTTTTTAGGTTGAAGTATGAAAACAAGAACCACTAACTACTTTATTACAAACCAAATTCAAAATCTTACAAACTCTCTTTATTACAAACCATTGTCTAACCAGTTTTAAACTAATTTCAACTTGTATTCAAACACACACACTAACTATCTACACCTGTTCGGGCAACTCAAAGCTTTCTTCCTGGATTGGGATCAACACCTTGGGTATGAGAGGATCCCGAGGCTTGACCCGCTTCTTTACCACTCGAGTCCTGATGGGTTTCATATTCCTTCTTAACTGAAAACAAAAAGGTGAATAACAACAAAAAGGGGTGAGCCAAAAATTGCTCAACAAGTCCACAAAATATAAACAATGTTTAAGCAGTTTAAGTGAAACAGTAACTTGGGTATATCTGCAAAGATATAACCCCGTGAGAGTAGAAAGAAGGCCATTGCTGGCGAGTTACAAATGAACTAAACTGGACACAAGTTCACATCTATACCCTGCTGATCAGCCATGATATATTACAGATCTATATCCCACTATATAGATCCCGTCGGGCACCCAGGCACTACGGCCCATCTCAAGGATTCGGTTTTGTCCCGGTCCTTAGGATTAAGTAAACTTAACCCCCAAAGTATCATTATCCAGTCCATGGAATAGCAACCGGAACAATCAGTATGCTTTGACATATTCTAATCACCAAAATATATCAATATTTGTGAGTAACAATTGGAATATGAACAATGAATTCAAATGAACAGGAGAAATCAAGAATCGAAATGAAATATGAACAAGAGAATCAAAAGAGTGCAAGCGTGATAAGAATATGAAGAAATATCACTATTCTGAAAGTAGAATAAGGGACAAACTTGCCTTCCGCGCGACTCACTGCAAATATGTCACCTTTATCTATCACCGACTTAACTTGCCTTGCTGGCTTAACTTCTGTTAGAGAAATAGACTGGTTTAGTTATTTCGTACTTTAGTTGCGTCTTAAATCGACTTCACATCGTTCCTATTGCCTAACCATGCGCTTATGACTGACTTGTATATTACATATTAACAATTAAGACTCGATTAACCACATAATACACATAATCACATAAGCACATAATCATTTTTAATAGTTAAATTAATTTTTAGAATCAAAATCGACTCGTTAATCGCTCAACTGATCATTATCTGACTCGTTTCCTATTTTTTTGAAATTTTCGGACTCGTCTCGGTATGCAACTCGACTGATAATAAACAAGTAACAAATTCAACTAATTTCTGAAAGAAATTAGGTCTTAATATTATTTTTAATGTAAAGAATTCACTTTTCGGAGTTAAAGGGCTTTCGTTTCGCTTGAATCTGACTAACTGTTTATTTAATATCCATTAAACATAGATAATTCAATTTATTATTCAATATAAATAATTATTACTAATTTTTATACCCTAAAATAAGTTTTAAATAATTATTTAGGAAAACTCAGAACTAAAAATGATTGTTCTATAATTTTTGGAATTAAAATGAATTTATTATGATTTATTAAAAATTATTTGATTAATTATCAAAATAATTAATCATTTTTAAATAATTAATAAATAAATAATAAATAATAAATAATTAAGAAAATAATTAAATCTGATTTTTAGAAAATATTTCAAAATTATTTATAATATAAATTAATTAATTAAATAATTAATTAACTAATTTATAAAATAAATAAAACTGATTTTTATAATTAATGAAAATAAAAATTAAAATTAAATCCAGAAACACTTGTCAGAAAATGAATTCTGACAATAACGGATCAAAGGCTGGTTGAATTTGGGTCAGAAACCGGGTTGCCAAGAACAATCCGGGTCGTGATGAACACACCGAAAAATTCCCAGATTCCGGTGGATCCCCTGACTCCGGCAACCTCGATTCAGGCCAAAATCAATACCGTTTGTACTAATTTTTACAGGGTTTCAACTCAAAATAACTTCCCCAATCTGATTCAGGCCAAAACAAACCACAAACATCACGGAATCACCATCTCCGGCCACAATCGTCATGAACTCCGGCCAAAATACGAAATCACAGAATCATACATAAAATCAAACGTTCTATAGTACAAACTGAAGCCAAGAACACATGCAATCGAAGCCCTAACATCTTAATAACCAAATATTCACAGAAATTACAGAGTTGTGATTTGAAAATCGAACATAAACCCTAATAATCGTGAATCACTATTCAGACATCGTTCATTTAATTAAATACCATGAATCGACTATAAATCATCTAACAAATCTATATCAATCATCAAAACATTATAATAACCCTAGAATCAAAAAGTCCTAATTCGAGTATAAACCCTAGAAATCGAAAATCAAAAACTACGAATCAAAACATGAAATTGATACTAGAAATGGAAAGAACAGATCAAGACCTTCAATTTCAGTACTTGAATCACACGATTTGATGAATAAATCAGCTGGAAATCCTTGATTGATTCTTCGACCCGACTTGGTTCTACCCGACCCGGTTTGCAGAGAATTTTGATTAATTTCTGATTTTTAATTAATAATATCTTAAAAATACCGGGACATCACAGAATGCATGTAACACATAGCAATTAGGGTTTGACAGTTAATTACACATAAATGACACATTAACACACATAATTTATTATAAACATGATATAATACAAACGTAAATTTCCCAGATGTTAGAATGGTAAGCCGTACTCATATTCAATCTGGTTCCCAAAAATTCTTGAAAACTTCTCCAAAATCTTGGATCTCGGTCAGACACGATTGATACAGGAACTCCATGACGAACTACTATCTCTTTCAGGTACATGTGAATGAACTTGTCTAGCAAAAATCTTTCATTAATAGGCAGAAAATGAGTTGACTTGGTAAGTCTGTCCACTATAACCCAGATGGCATCATGATTTGCTTTTGTCCTTGGTAATCCGACTATGAAATCCATGGGAATATGCTCCCATTTCCATTCTGGAATCTCTAATGGCTGCAATAATCCACTTGGTCTCTGGTGCTTTGGCTTGACCCTCTGACATGTATAACATCTACTAACCCATTATGCAATTTCTCTTTTCATATCTGGCCACCAACAATTTTCCTTTAAATCTCTATACATTTTGGTACTTCCTAGATGGATTGAATATCTTGAATTATGAGCTTCCTGTAGGATTTCCTTCTTCAACTCTGTTACTGGTGGAATCGAAATTCAGGAAGAATATGTACTTCAAACTTTTGTGATCCGTATAAATCTCGCATCTTTCTTCGTATAGATAATGTCTCCAAATCTTTAAAGCGAATATTATGGCTGCTAGTTCCAAATCATGAGTAGGATACTTCTGCTCATGAGGTTTCAGTTGTCTCGATGCATATGCAATAACCTTGTTGTGCTGCATCAACACACAACCTAATCCCTTATGAGAAGCATCACTATAGATTGTAAAATTTCCTTGATCATTTGGATGTGACAAAACAGGTGCTTTGATTAATCTCCGCTTCAATTCCTGAAAACTTTCTTCACACTTGTCGTTCCATATAAACTTTTCATTCTTCTTGGTAAGCTTGGTCAAAGGCGTCGCAATCTTTGAGAAATCTTGAACAAATCGTCGATAGTATCCCGCTAATCCCAAGAAACTTCTCACTTCTGTTGGTGTTTTTGGCCTTTCCCAATATGTAATAGCCTCAATCTTTGCCGGGTCCACTTTGATCCCTTCATTACTGAATATGTGTCCTAAGAACTAAACTTCCTGTAGCCAAAACTCGCACTTTGAGAACTTTGCATATCTTTTCCTTCCTCAAAATTTCCAAATATCTTTTCAAATGCTCCGCATGGTCTTCTTCCGTCTTCGAGTAGATCAAAATATCATCTATAAACACAATGACAAACTTGTCCAAATATTCCTTGAAAATTCTATTCATCAAATCCATAAATGCTGCTGGGGCATTGGTTAATCCAAAAGACATCAATAAGAATTCATAATGTTCGTACCTTGTTCAGAAAGCTGTATTTGCTATATCTTCCGGCTTAATCTTCAATTGGTGATATCCCGATCTCAGATCAATCTTGAAAAAATACTTGGCTCCCTTCAACTGGTCAAACAAATCATCAATTCGAGGTAACGGATACTTATTCTTGATTGTAAGCTTATTGAGTTCTCGGTAGTCGATGCATAATCTCATGCTTCCGTCTTTCTTCTTAACAAATAGTACTGGTGCACCCCATGGGGATACACTGGGTCTAATCACTCCTTTCTCTAACAATTCCTTCAATTGCTTTGCTAACTCTTTCATTTCGACGGGCGCCATTCTATACGGGGCCTTGGATACTGGTTCCGTTCCAGGTGCTAAATCGATTGCAAACTCAATTTACCTGTCTGAAGGAAGTCCTGATAACTCATCGGGAAACAAGTCTGGGAACTCATTGACTACTAGAATTTCTTCAAGCTTTGCTGGCTCCTACTTCTATCAGTTACAGTCGCAATGAAATGCTCGCATCCTTGTTGTAGCAGCTTCTTAGCTTGAATCATCGTTAAAAACTTCTTCGCTTGCTTCTGACCTTTAAATGTTACCACTTTCTCGTCTAGCGTCTTTACAGTTACCTTCTTATTACGACAGTCTATCTGAGCATCATGCTTAGATAACCAATCCATTCCTAAAATAATGCCAAACTCTCCTAACTTGAATGGTATCAAATTCACACAAAACTTATTACCAGAAATTTCAATCTCACGGTTCACACAAACTTGATTAACAGATACACGTTCTTGATTTTCTAATTCCACGGTCATTATTTCATTTAAACACTCAACCGAATAATTTAACTTATTAACAAATTCTTGGGAAATAAATGATCGAGTTGCTCCCGAATCTATTAAGACTTTGGCACATAAAGAATTCACATTAAGAGTACCTGCCAAAACATCAGTATCCTAGATAGCGTCCTCCAAAGACATGTCAAAAACTCTGGCCCTTGGAGTCTCATTCACTACTAGAGTGGATCCCATGATACTCAATGCATTGCTGACTAGGGCGGGTGTCTTACAATCCCTTGCTATGTGTCCTGGCTTTCCGCATTTAAAGCATGTAAATCCAATTGCTGGAACCTTGATCCCTGGATTATGGGTAGGCTGATCCTTGTTCACTTGTTCTCTAGCTGGCTGGTTACGACACTCTCTCGAATAGTGCCCTTTCTGATTACACTTGAAATAAACTACATTCAACTTATTACAAACTCCTCCATGTTTCTTCCCACATACCTAACAATCTGGAAAAGTTAGCCTTAGCTAATTTGGCTAGTTCATAGTGGCTGAACGGTTACCTTGACCTCCGTCGCCTGTATTTTGCTTCTTGAAATTAAAATTTCTCCCTGGCTGAAACTTGCCCTTTTTCTGATTAAAATTTGGAAACTTCCCTGCTTGTGACTGACCTTCCGTTCCTTCAAACTTTCTTTTCTTACTCTCTTTCTCTTTTTGTGACATCTCGCTCTCCGTTTCTGCAATCATGGCATTCTGTACAACTCCTGTACATGTATCCAATTCAAATATGGCTACCTTCCCTCTGATCCATGGCTTTAAACCTTGCTGAAATTTCTTGGCTTTCTTCCTATCAGTATCCACATATGACGGTACAAACCTTGATAATTCCTCAAACTTACTTTCATAATCAGCTACCGACATATTCCCTTGCTTTAGCTCCAAAAACTTCAATTCCATCTGATCCTGAACGAACTGGGGAAAATATTTTTCTAAAAACAACTCTTTGAATCTCTCCCAAGTAATAGCATCTATACCTTCCAATATCTTCACTGTATCCCACTAGTAGGTGGCTTCATTCTTTAAATAATAACTTGCAAACTCAACCTTCTGTTCCTCCTTTACCTTAACCAAAGCAAATGACTTCTTTATTTCCTTTAACCAAACACTCGCTTCAATTGGATCTAAAGAACCTTTGAATTCCGGTGGATTCACCGCCGGAAAAGTCTTAAAAGTTACCTGGGGGTTGGTATGTCTTTGTTGTTGTTGAGTCAGGTGAACTGTTTGTTGAGCCAAGATCTGAAGAATCTGGGCTACTGTTGGGTCTATGGGACCTGGGTTTGCATTCTGGTTGTTGTTGTCTTGGTTTTTGTTGTTGGTTTCTTCATTCTGGTTGGTAGAACGGGTATTTCTTCCGGGAGGCATTTTCTGTAAAGAATCAAACAACTTATTTTAGCCTTTAAATCAAATCCTTTTTATGAAAAGTTTTTGGTAAAACAAAAAGATCTCTTTTTGAAAAAAAATAGTTATAACAGTTGAACTAAGTAAATTGCATGCTTCTTTACAGAATGTAAATAGTTAAGGGGATAGGGTACGTGGTATTACAAGAATTATAACTGGTGCATTAAATAAAGTAAGATAAAGCAGGTGCAGTAATATAAATGACAATGCTGGAAAAGAAAAGGTACTCATATGTATAGATCAAAGTTTTGGTAGTACAAGCGTGAAAATGCTTCAAAAGTAAAAGCAAAAAGGGTACAATAGGCCTCCACACTACTCAGCAAATCTAGTCTATAAATACAAGACAAAAGTCTAATGATACACACTACACAGTAATGTACATAATAAAACAACCACAACTCTGGCTCAGCAACTCTGTCTCTAGCTCATGGCAAATCTGAACCTCCAATCTCCTCAAGCTCCTCTAAAACCCACTTAGCCCACTCCACAAGAAAGTCAGGGGTAATATCCTCATGAGTAGCCTCAGCTATCCTCACAGCAGCTGCTCTCTGAAACACCTGAATCCTCTCTCTGAGCTGCCTCTCTCCACTCCCGATATCCCTGGTACGCATAATATGTAGTAACTGCCGGATATGACCCTGCATATGTCGTTGCTCCATAAGACAAGCCTCAAACTGATGGTAAGGAATAGGGTGTAGAGAAAACTGAAAAGGTATGCCCGTAACTGAATGCCCAGTAGAATTTAAACCAGCAGGTGGGGGTCCTTGAATAGGTGGCCTCATACCAGGAGGTGGAATAACTCACAGTGGTATAACCTCTATCACAACTGGAGGTAGTATAGCCAACACCGGTGGAAGAACAAGACGTGGATCAGAATATGGTCCTCCGACCGAAGGCTCAGAATGATCAGCTAGCACTGGAATAAAGGAATCTGCCATCGCTGCGATCTGAAATCATATCACAAAATAAGAATCTCGAACCATAACACAAATTATACGAGCACCTATTATACAGTCGCACTCAACCTTTCGACGTTCTATTTTTCTATTCCTTACTTTTAATCCTAACCCTCTATCCATTCCCGTCAATCTAGGCTTGTGTTAGTGACTTATAACCTGTAGCTCTGATACCAAACCTGTGGCGCCCTCCAAACCCGGGTCAGAAGTCTGGGGTCCACAACACACACACCATATATTTAAACCTGCATATAACAATAATAGAGATGATAATAATATGCAATGACCCTACTTACCAACATCCACGGATTGCAACAGGTTAAAGTATGCACACAAGCCACACACACACACACTTATATTACAAACATCCAAATCCCAAATATTCAAACTTACAACTGAATATTAAACATTCTTATAACTTTTCGAACTTAAACTATCACAAAAGTCTTCAGCTAGCTTATTCCTCTTAACTCGGAATCCTAGCTCGCACACTTGATTGGGGATCCTTGCTACCAACAGGTTCCTTCTTAACTAGAAAAGAACATAAACAGAGTCGCACAAATGAGCTAACTAGCTCAGCAAGTCACTTTGAAAATATTGAGATTAAAGAATGATCAAGGGAAATAATTAAAGGAATCAAGTTTTTGGCTAAGCAATGATATAGAATTGGTCATTTAATTTTCATTTTAAAAACCAAGGTTAGGCTGCTGATCAGTCACGCACTAACCCCGAGCAAGGCACACATCTCTGCTCTAATTACTGGATCCAAGGCATACATTGGCCTAACTTGACTACCAATCTGGTCTGACCACGAATCTGGTCCATATTTTATAAAACAATCCAATTCTATCATAATAACAGAATAAACAATGTAATGCAATAAACAGAATCATAAACAACATTGAGTTTCAAGCGTAAGATGGTTCACAATTTTCAAAAGGGAACAACATGGCAAATACAAGGGTTGGCAATCAGCTGGTATAAGAACTGAACAACAAAAGAATCAAAGTCTCGTGGTTATATGAATTAGTCTTCCAAGGTATAAGGTATAAAGGCTTGAGTGTTAAAAAATTTCGGTTCAGTGATTGGTATTTAGTTTGTATGTATTTGTGGAGTAGTATCGTATATCCGTAGTTGTATCTGGGTATCCGACAATCAATGGTTCAGAAAGAATAAGGCTTACGGCTCAAAGATCAATAACTGGAATTAAGGTTTAGGGTTCAGTGCTTCAGAGCACTTGCAATATAAAACATAATTATCAATTATTCGCAATATATCTTGACAAGGTTCAGAATACTTGCCTTGTCTTAACTTGCTAACACTTCACTAGCTTTCAATCACTATCTCCTATTTTGCGATTACTTGCTTACCTTTCCTACGCCTTGCCTCTTCTGCTCAAATATCACAAGTATCTATTAATACTCATCTCGCTTGATTCTATTCGATATAAGCTTCTATCTACCCTTCGTTTCACCCAAATCCTATTTACGAATTGAAAGTTACAGTTAAAATGGTCAAACAATACACATAAACGTATATAACACATCAATCAGTTCACATATAATCACATTACACGTAAGGTATTTGATGAAAATACTTTTCCAATGATGATTTGATGTTATAATGATTTTTCGGATATTTAATACAAATTTTTAAACATTTTTCAGAATTAAAACGGATCATTGAATCATTTTAAAATAATAAACACGGTTCTATTGCCCGAATATGGCTTTAAAACAATTTTATAATAATTATCGAGTCTTGAAAAAATTTTAAAATAATATTTTAAAGCTCAAAACTATTTTTCAAAATTTTTAAATCAAATTAAAATAATTAAATCTAATTAAAGAATTAATTAAAGTTAATTAATAATTAATAAAATCAAATAATCAATTAATTTTTGAATTAATTGATGAATTAACTAATTAATTATCAACTAGAATAATTAACTAATTAATTCAGATTTATTTTTGAATTAAAAATAATTTTTGGAATTAAAATAATAAATTTTAGAATTTTTAATAATAGAAATCGAATTTATGTAATTAAAATAAATTGAAAATATAATTTTTAAATATTTTTAAAACAGGTTTCCAAAAATGCAAGTTCTGGAAAGTACAAGGACTAAACTTCATTGTTTTCAAAACAATAGGGACCAAACTGCAATTTTTACACCCATCGCCGAAAAACAGTCGGGGTTCGCAGGAGAATTTAACTCCGGTATCGTCACACCACCATCTCCTCCAGATATCATCTACACAACATCAGGAATTCATTCATGCAATCAAATCACATCAATAACCCCTGAGTTGGCCGGAAAACCTCGAAGAAAACTGGCCGGACGGCGAGTCCTTGCTTCGGCCAGCTCAATTCCGGTATCATCTGTTGACGAGACAACCACCAATTGACTCCTCTTTTCAAGCTCTACACAACCATACCAACCAAACAATCTAATAACCCCTAGAACAGAAACCCCCAATTTCAATTGAAAACATTCATACGGGTTATGAGCATGTTATTGAACTCCAAATCAGTCATATACTATATCAAAATTATCAGGAAGGAAAGCTCTACAACATACAATCATCAAATCATACAAACATTCTCTCGAACAAAAATTCATAATTTAAATCAAAATAATTCGAAATTAAATAAAAATATAGAAAATAAATCTTTGATTCTGCAGTAAAATCAGATCTGGAATCTGAAAGTAGGTTTCAAGAGCTTTGATTTGAGTACTCGAGCTTCTCCAACGGATTCCAGTAACGTCTTGAAATTAGGGTTTGATTATCAGGAACTACTATGAAATTATGGTTTTTCTCTGTAAAATTATATAATTTTACTGACTACAAGTGATTTTCTGTACGAAATAAAATACGGTAGGGGCTATTTATATTTACGGAATATTAGTACCCTGTTGGATCATACCAGATATAAAATATTATGTTTATTTGAGAAAAAAGATCCAAAACGGTACCGGTTTTAGGATAATTATCCAAATCTATACATTTTGTACTGCGGTCATGGTCTCAGCGCTTTGGTTACACGTATTACGAGATGATAATATAATAGTTTAATAAAAGATCCCGTTTCTTGAAAAATACGGGTTTTATCTTATCGAAACGAATGTTGTATCGAAAATATTATGTCGGGACCCGCACGGGAAAAACCGTACGCCGGATCGAAAAAGTCAAAACATGGAAAATGCTCAGAATATTGCAATTAGGTTAGGAAGGAGTTCTCGGAAGAGTTTCGGATTATAAAAACGTAAAAACGGGTGAAGTCGGTTGGTACCCGATTATACAAAATAGTTTATAAATACTCGAAAAAATAATTTATTAAATCCATAAATCTTTTATAAAATCATAAAACAACATAAAAATTAATATAAAAATATGACAATTATCTATACTTTATTTTGGACATATAAATATTAAAATACTCAAATTATATCATATTTAAACATCCAAACACATATACCACTTAACAAATAATTCACAGAATAAATACAGAATATACATTTATTAGTAAAATTAATTACACGTTATGCCCCATATATTACACCGCGTATCATCCGCAGACGGATGGTCAAAGTGAAAGGACAATTCAGACTATCGAAGACATGCTAAGAGTATGTGCTCTAGATTTTGAAGGAAGTTGGGATGAACATCTGTCATTGGTTGAATTCTCCTACAATAATAGTTACCATGCCAGTATTGGAATGTTGCCATATGAAGCCTTGTATGACAAAAGATGCAGATCTCCAATATTTTGGGATGAAGTTGGTAAAAGAAAGATTTTGGGTCCAGAACTGATCCGACAGACAAAAGAAAACTAGAGCTTATTCGAAAAAGATTAGTGGCATCTCCAGATCGTCAATACAAATATGATGATCCTGCCAAAAGAGATATGGAATTTGAAGTTGGAGAAACAGTTCTATTAAAAATTTCACCTTGGAAAGGTTTATCCAGATTTGGGAAGAAAGGAAAGCTGAGTCCGCGTTATGTTGGCCCTTTTAATATTTTGAGGTGTGTGGGAAAGGTCGCCTATGAGCTAGCCTTACCACCACACATGCAGCATATCCACAATGTGTTCCATGTGTCAATGTTGAAGCGTTATTTTCCTGATTTGAATCATGTGATCGAATACGAGCCAATCGAGATTCAACAAGACTTGTCTTTTATAGAGCGACCGGTACATATTTTAGACCGACATGAAAGAGTGCTTAGAGCAAGTCCAACAATGTCCTAACATATGCCTTATAAATATAATAAATAATGGTGTCCTAGTAATTTAGGATATTAGTTTAATATATCAGTTCCAACAATTTGCCTTATGGTTATGCCTTATTATTAAAATAGTAATATATTTGAATTAAAATTGGAGGGAAGAGCAAAGATGAGAGGAGAGAAATGTGTAAAAAAATAGGGAAACGAATTTTTTATTGGTAAAAATGAAATAGGGCATGTATTGTGGTGCCCTAAAAATAAGGCACTTGAAAGATGTCCTAGCATTTTAAGGCATGTTTAGGACACTGTTGGAGCTCTGATTTTTATCAATTGCCCTAAATTTTGATTTAGGACATGTTTTAAGGCATCTCTTGGACTTGCTCTTAGGAATAAGTCTGTCTTTAGTGCGAGTTGTTTGGAAGAATCCAAAGGTTGAAGAGTCGACCTGGCATTTGGAAAGCGATATGCTAGCCAAGTATCCTCACTTGTTTTCCTAAGCCGATTCTGAGGACAGAATCCTTTTAAGGGGGAAGGATGTATTATGCGGGAAAATTATTTGAATATTTTGTGATAAATAAATAAATATAATGTGTTTATGTAAAGTTAAAATGCTCATTGCCATAATATTATATGTAGTAGTTAATATATGTGGTTTCGTAAGGACCAGAATTTTTTTTTCTTAATTGATGTGTTTAAAATCCATGTATATGAATCGATCCGCAATCTGGACGCATGTTTATTAGCATCTTTATCGAGGTACTTATTTTATCTTGTTTTACATACGGTTGCATGCATGTTTTCGAGGTTTTCTACTAATTTAGGAATTGTTTCGGTTTTTTAAAAAGCAACGGACCAGGACCCCACCGGGACGTTAAAGCCCACAAAATCTATGTTTTAATTTTTATAAAATCATTCATATTTCAAAGATCCATTATTTCCGCATTTTTGGATTATTCATAATTTTTGGGAAATTTTGATATAAATTTTATATTTATTCGATTTAAAAATTATTCCCCATAATTATTAGTTTTGGGGCTAATTGTTTTAATTAAGGGATAAAAACACCCTTAATTAATTTTGGGGTATTTATTTTTTCAAAAATATAAATAGCTGAATTTTGTTTATTATTTTCATAATTATCAAAAATAAGAAAATAGAAAAACAGATTTTTGGGTGTATAATCTTGTTATTCACAAAGATTCAGTGATTTTGGGATTTCTAGGAATCCATTCTTGATGTTCTATATACCAAATTAATCCTCTCGTTGAGCCCGTTCTTTCGATACCACTTTCATCAATCAAGGTGAATTATTTTTGAAATTCAATTTTTGGTGTTCTTGAGTCGAATTTAGCTTTTTGAGTTTTGTTGATTGTTGATTGAATTTGAGGTTAATAACAGCTTTAACTTGATGCAGAGAATCGATTTGGATATTTGTTTGATTTGTTTGAGTTCGGATTTTGTCAAGTCGATTTCTTGTTTTGAATCATTTTTTTGTTGATTTTCTCGAATTATCCATGAACTTGTTAGTGATTTTGATTACATAATAGTATTGGTATGAATCAGAGCTTTGTTTTGAAATAAAGATTGATGAATATGGTTGTGTATTAGTCGATATCGGATTTTTGGCCGGAAAACACTCGAACCTTGCCACCGGTTTCAATAATGAAGTCGTCGGAATCGATAATTAAATCATCGATTTTTGTTATTATTGGCTAACCTGTGTTGCTGACAGTACAAGGAATCGATAAAGCAAAAATCGGAGTGAACCTGGGATGTATGGAGACGAAACGAGGTTCGTCGGAGGTCCGGGGACGCCACCGGAATCTGGGTTTGTTCCAGAAACCGGCCGGCTTGAACCTGACCCGGCATTTGATTCTTCCTGGCCCCTTTCAGAAAAAGTATAAGCCGGTTTTGATTTTGATTTTCCTAATTCCAATTCCAACAATCTGTTTCTACATTCTGATTTTTTAAAATTAATTCAAAATTCATTTTGTTGAATTCTAAAAATTGTTTTTAAATCCCAAAATTTATTTAGTTAATTATTTTTAATAATTAACTAAATTATTTTAAATTCCAAAATTGTTCCCTTTTACTTTTTTCAAAAATCCAAATTTGATTTAATTATTTATAATTTATTTTGATTAATTATTTATAATTTAAATAATTGATTAATTCATTTAATCAATTAATTTTATTTATAAATAATTAAATGAAATATATTTATTTATAATTAAGCCAATTAATTACTAAAAACTATGTTGAGCTTTTAAAAATATATTTAATTATTTAAAAATCAATTAATATTAGTATTAATTGATTTATTCTTATTTTATTCGTAATAAAAAGACTGTTCGTCCGTTTAATACGAAACGAACGAGTCTAGACTCAGAAAAATATGTCGCTTCCAATAAAAATACTTTTGAGACCTAAATTCTTTTTTATCGGAAGGTCACTTGATTTGTGAATTATTCTAAGTCGGTTATTGATCGGTAAATCCTATTTGTGACTTGATTCCAATTCTAAACGAACCGAGTCCTATCTTTTGACGATTTGACTTATGTGTTACATGAATTATGTGTTTACGTGGTATATGAATAACATGATTATATGCTATGTGATATGCATGCTATCTGTTTACAATTTTCAATGTCGTGATTAGTTATAAACGATCGGGTAGACGTCGAGACGTATAGTTACGTCGACTGAGTTTGGTTTTGTTAATTGAAATAGTACTTTTGTTTATAGAATCGAGTAACAAGGAGCACAGTCAGGTGTTAGACTGAGTTGGTAGCCAGCAGTTATAAGCCGAGGTTAGAGTGAAAACTTATTGAGCATACCAGGCAAGTTTTCTAAAGTATTCTAATTTCAGAATAGTTTATCGTTTTATATATCAGATTGTTTAATTATAACATGCAAGTATTCTCGAACCTCCTTATGATATATTGCAAATATTCCTTCCCTATTCTAAATTCTGGATAGTTAAACGTTTATATTTCGCTGAAATAATCTTCAAATTGATATATAGTGAATAACTATACTATCCAGATATACTATATACAGTGGAACTTTTAGATGAGATTAGAAAATAACTAATTTTTCTAGTTATTTTATCCATCAGTTATTGACTTACTCCGGACCATGTGAAATGGGGAGTTATATTGCTAAGAATGTCATTTGATTCGGCTCCATTGATTAAATTTTTTTTAATGGATTTAATGGTTGCGTAAGAGGCCGTGGCGGCCATCCAGTGTGAGCTATGTATTATACTTGGATATAATACCTTGATAGGCCAATGTGTGACTTGGGTACCCCTTTGTTTAGTTGGATATACTTCGGCATACCGGTGTTTCTCCGCGGTTGATCACCGGTGGCAACACACCGTCGTTCGAGCATTACAATCC
The DNA here is from genome assembly GCF_009905375.1 of Apium graveolens. NCBI lineage: Eukaryota > Viridiplantae > Streptophyta > Magnoliopsida > Apiales > Apiaceae > Apium > Apium graveolens. The sequence continues at coordinate 155,135,545 of NC_133650.1, forward strand.
AAAATATATATAAAAGTGTTGTTTATCATCAAAGCTTATATTAGCTTTTGATATTGTTCAGATATTGTTGTTTGGTTTTATTCTTCGGATATATTATTGTTGTTGTTTTAATCACAAGCTATATACTGCTTGCTGAGCATTTCTTTCACTCATACTTGTTTATTATTTTGATCTTTCAGCTAGGCCAGAGCAGAGTTGAGTTCCCGGTTTAATCAGGAGTCCTGTACTTATAAATAGTTTGGTGTATCTTCCAGGTAGATTGTTTTGGGACGCTTGACTAGTCTAGAGATTTGTAATAAAATCTGAATAGTGTGTAAAACTAAATACACTTATGGGTTGTAATAACATTTAGTTTGTAGTAGTGCTTGTTCCATACTATAACCTGTGATCGATCCAGTTGCATGCAAGGGGCATATTTATTATTATATTCCGTTGTGCATAATATAGTATTGTTTACCGGTTAGTGACTCCCAAATCTAGAACCCGGGTTTGTAGAGCGTTACATAAACTGTTATATTGGGGAGAGTTTAGTCGAGATTTTACTGCATACATTGACGGGGAATGCAAATATTTTGATATGTGCTCTCCTAGAAAATTTGGAATATTTGATTTGGACTCAATGTGTAAAAAAAAAAGGAGTAGTTAGGGATGATGCATATGAAGGGGACAGAGAAGATTTTGAGGGTGATCCTATGACAGAGGTTCATGAGGAATAATTGAGAACTGCTGATTTAGGTGATGATTAAGATTTGAAAGGAAATGAGGTTGAAGAACCAAAAGATGATAACATTGTTGCTGATATAGAAAGTTCTGAGGGTGGTTTTGACAATACTGATGAGAGGATAGCTGCTGTCTCATGTGATGAGGTTGACACACAATTTCCTGAGTTTAATGAGTTCATTGATATGGATGACCCTAAGTCTAAGCTTAGTATGTTGTTTACAAGTGGTAAGGTGTTTAGAGAAGTAGTTAGAAAGTATGCAATCAAGAATCAGAGAGCCATTACTCTTAGAAAGAATCATACTGATAAGGTGAAGTCGGTGTGCTCACCTGGATGTGAATGGAAATGTTGTGGTATAAACCATAGAAGGACTGATACCTTTCATATAAAGACATTATGCAAGATACACTCTTATAATCCAACATGGGAACAAAAGTGTATAACTTCCAGATGGGTTGCAGAGACATATGAGGATGAATTAAGATTGAACCCAACATGAGTAACATATGCTTTTCATTCTAGGGTTGTCAATGATTTCAAGTGTAAAATTTTTTTGTCAATGATAAATAGGGCACTGAAAAAGGCTAGAGATAACATCATAGGTAAACATGAGGCTGAGTATGCTAAGGTCTTTGCATTCGGGAATGAGATTAAGAAATAAATGCCTACATCCACTGTCAAAATCATGTTTGAGCAAGAGGAAGATAGAAACATGAGGTTTAAAAGGATGTACATTTTCTTAGGTGCATTAAAGGAGGGCTTTTTAGATGGTTGCAGACCTGTTATAGATCTGAATGGGTGCCACCTTAGGGGACCATTAGGTGGGATTTTGCTGACAGCAATTGGGACTGATCCCAATGATAGGATGTGCCCAATTGCTTGGGCACAAGTAGAGGCAGAGAACAATGACTCTTGGGATTGGTTTATTGGCCTTCTGAAAGTTGACTTGGATATGGAGAAGGAAGGAGCTTACACCTTCATTTGTGACAGACAAAAAGGCATGGTCAATGCATTGGAGAAGCAAGTTCCTATGGCAGAACATATGTTCTGTGTGATGTAGCTCAACATAAACCTTTAGAAAGAGCACACGGGAATTGTAGTGAGGAAACTTCTATGGCTAGCTTCTAGATCAACTACAGACTATTTCTTCCAAAAAAACATGACAGAATTGAAGAAGGCATATATGTTTCTTTCTCTTGTGCATTATTAGACTGTTTTTAGACTATTTTTCTTAGAATAATTTTATTTTATTATCAGATTGCACCCAGGGCCCATGATTGGTTGGAATCTAAGCCAAGGTCTTAGTAGAATAGGTCTGGATTTAGAGATATCTCTAAATCAGACATTTTTGTTAATAACAACTGTAAAGTATTCAATAATGCCATTAATAGATTCGGGGATATGGGCATTATCACGATGTTCACCAAAATCCATAATACATGGATGGAGAGGATTAGTAAAAGGAAACAGAAGATGGAGCAAAGGAGGACCAAATTATGTACTAAGCCTCTTAAGAAACTGCACAAGTATGTACTCAAACTATCAAACTAATGATATGTACTTTATTTGCTGAAGTATTAAACTTAAAACATATTGACTTACTTGCTAAATATAATTTTGAAATAGAGAAATGGAAATGGATGGAACAGCAAGTCCTGTGTGGAATGGGGGTCACAAATACCTAGTTACTATGTCAGAAGGTGGCCACCAAGTTGTTGTTGACTTGAAGCACCATATATGTGCATGTAGAAAGTGGCAACTACTAGGTATACCGTGCTTCCACGCTTGTGCTTGTATATTTTTTCAAAAACAGAGCCCTTTAGAATACATACATGAGTGTCACAATAAAGCTTGGTACCCAAGGTCTATATCCATGTACTTGAACCATTAAATAGAGAGGAATTTTGGGATGAGACACATGAAACTCCCATTTTTCCTCCAAAAGTGAGAGCGGCACCTGGTCGACCTAAAAAAGAGAAACACAACAAGTGATGTTGTTGAGACAATAGAAAATGACCCAACAATATTGAAAAGGAGTGGCACAATAAATCAGTGTGATGGGTGTAAGGCTTTGGGGCACAACACAAGAACATGTGAAGATAAGGTACAAATCACTGTGCTTTTGGTTTATTTATGCAATTGGTCAGATTTTGGGACTAATTGGAGCTATTTCAATGCCACAAAATTGATGAGGAGAGAAAGAACCAAGAAGAAGGTGTGATAGAAGAAAGTACCTCAAAAGTTGCATCAAGATGTGTGTTGTGCAAGACATGTCTGTATAATAACAAGACTAAGTCACATTGACAACCCTGAGATTTAGTTGTTTGATAATCAATTTTGTATTATGTACTGTATTTCTTGATTCTCTAAAAAGGTTAGAAGATTAGACTGAAGGATTTTTCTGTGAACAGATTCAAGCTACGGAATAAACTCTGGAAGAAGATCAAGCCATGATCATGCCTCAGAGAAAAGTGTAGAAGCTTGGAGTTAAATAAAACTGTTCTATAAAAAAATGTTCTAAGTCAAGATATCGACAAGTCGGAGATCAAGTTATATCGAGAAGTCCAGGATGGCTTGTCGAGAAGTCCAAAATGGCTCATAGAGAAGTCTCAGAGATATCGACAAGTCAAATGAAGATGTAGAGAATAGGAGAAATTGACAAGTCATTTCTGCATGTAGAGAACTCAGAGATATCGACAAGTCAAATGAAGATGTGAAGAATTGGAGATATCGACAAGTCAATTCTCATATAGATATCTCAGAGATATCGACAAGTCAAAATATGTATATAGAGATCTCAGAGATATCGGCAAGTCATTTTTACATGTACAGATCTCAGGCATATCCACAAGTCATTTCACATGCAAGGATCTAGAGACCTCGACAAGTCAAGTATACCTATAGAGAACTCAGAGATCTCGATAAGTCATTATACTTATTGAGATGTCAATTCTCTATAGAACAAACTGGAGATCTCGACATACTTCTCAAATACAGAATGCAAACAAGTTCAAGATTCGAGATTATCAGTCAATAAACAATATATTCACTAGATTGAAAAGTCTACAAAGGAGCTGGAAGAATACAAGATCAAGGGCCAAGATTAACCAGACAAAGGATGGTCACAGACCTGCAAGATTCTGCATAGATTTGCTAAGCTAGAAATGGAAATAGAGAATTGTTTCTTTTTAAAGTAGTTTAGTACATTTTAGTGCAAGTCTTGTAAACCCGTGCTACTAGTCTATAGAGCATGCACTGGTCCTTATTTCACAAGTAACAAACAAATTAGATTTTCTTGTATTCTCTCAAGAGAGAAGCTGAGTTCTTATTTTCTGAAGAACACATAATTTATAGCAAGACCAACTTAATTAATACAAATTAAGTGAGTTCTGAAAATACTGTGCTTTTTTAATTTATTTCAGTAAACACAATATCTCTGCATAATCTAAACTACTTTTTTCACCTAAAATCAAAACAAGTTTAAAAAGGCTAAAAATCCAAGAAACACATTCACTTCCCCTCTATGTTGCATTCAATATCTAACAAGTGATATCAGAGCAAAATATGATAGTAAACAGATAAAGATCTTGGAAGAATGAATGCACAAAAGATAAGTAGTATCAAGATACCAGCCTTTGATAAAATTAACTATACATTTTTGGAAGAAAAAGATGATGTTGTTCATAAGGATGGCCAATCCCATGTACATTCAGATTCTCAAGAATGGTCATTTTATCCCCATGGAAAGGGTTAATGAATCTACTGATGGAGACATGGTCCTTCCAGCTCACTTTTCCCCTAAAGACCCCTCAAAATAGACAGATCCTGAAAAGGAAAAGGATTATCTGGACAGTGGCTTGCAACTAATACTGATAGAGTCACTTGACAATGTTATGTATAATAATATTGTCAACTGTGACACATCCAAACAGATTTGGGAAAATATTAAAATTCTATGTGCGGGAACAGAGGAAGTAAGATCTAATCAAAGGAGAATACTGGTGTCTTGGTATGAGGGTTTCATGCCCAAGCCTAAAGCAAGAATTACTGAAGTTTTTGAAAGATTCAATAAATTGATAAATGACTAGCAACTTCATGATAAATATAATGAAGCTGAGGAGGTTAACCTAAAGTTTTTGCTAGCTCTTCCTGACCACCTTGAACAGAAAATATCATATATTAGAGAAGGATGAGACTTGAGCAGAATGACACTGGAAGTCTTGTATGGGATCTTGAAACCATATGAGCTTGAGATGTTACAAAGAAAGTCATTGAAGGAAAACCAAGGACATGTGGTTGATGGATCCAGTGCCCTAATGGTCAATGACAGTGAAGCAAGTGAAGATGAACAAGATGCTCAAATTCCAGTCATTCATACTGTGAAGAAGAAGAACAAGGGACCTCAGAAACAAGTTGTTTTGGAGCTAGAGGAAGATGAATACTACACCCTTGATGAGCTAGATAAGATGGATCAATCAATGGCTTACCTGGATACAAAATTCTCTAGCATCAGGGTTAAAAAGCCAAGGATTTTCAAGAACAGGGGATAGTCCTCAAATAGCAACAACTGGAAACCAAAAACTCAGTTTAACTCAGCTAGCAAAGGTGGATACAAAACTGGATTCGTTGACGGATTAAAAATAAGGTGCATTAACTGTGATGAGTTGGGCCACTTTGGAAATGAGTGCAGGAAGCCAAAGAAAGTGAAGAAGGATAAAGCCTATCTGGAATTCGAAGCAAAGTATGACGCTCTCTTGAAGAAACAATAGGGAAAGGCTTACATACCTGAAGGTAAGAGTTGGGATGATACTGACGAAGATGATGATAATGAAGAATTTGGAAATTAGGCACTCATGGCTCTTGAGCAAGGAGAATCATCATCATCAAAATCAGAGGTACCAACTCTAACTATCATTGATTAAAATACAAGCCAATATAAAGAAACTGTTGAAAAAATGAGTGTAGAGATGTTTCATATCCACACAAGCATCAAAATCAGAGGTACCAACTCTAACTATCATTGATTAAAATACAAGCCAATATAAAGAAACTGTTGAAAAAATGAGTGTAGAGATGTTTCATATCCACACAAGCATGGTAGCAGCTATTGAGGAAGTTTGTACAGTGTCAAAGATAAATGGGAAGCTTGAGATTGAAAATCAAGAATTAAAACTGCAGCTTGTTGAGCTTGAAATAGTTAAACATGAAAATGAATATCTGAAAAACAAGCTCAAGTGTGCTATTGAAATTGAAGTTGTGTTGAGGGAAAAATTGGAGAAGAATGAGGTGAAATTGAAGTCTTTCAGAAATGCATCTTGGTTGGTTGGACAATACCATGAGAAGAACAAACTATGTGCTAATATATCTATTGGTTTGGACTATAATGCCTTGAACAACAATAAGAAAAATGAAGGTGACAAAGGAAAGGCAATTGCAGATCAAGATGTCTCAGTTATGCTGAGAAAAGTTGATGAACCTTTGTTCAAGGCATGTGAAGTTAATTTTAGTGAAGTTGAGTTGGTCATCAAGCAAGAACTTGCAGATGAAGACAGTGAAAAGAAAATGAAGAAACCTCTCATACTGTTGAAATTTAGAAGAAGCCCATGGCCAATCAAGTTTCTAAGACACCAATCAAGGAAATCAAGAATGAGAATGCAGGAAAGAAGAAGAAGCACGGGAATGGGAAAATTAGACTGAACAAGAGCAATAACTTTGCATTTGTTGCAGATTGCTACCAGGAAATAATGTGAAAAGTGTGGCTCAACCAATTACCTAACTCACCTTTGTAAAAAGGCTGTTAGTGAGCCAAAAGTGGGAGCATGCAAATACAATGAAGCAAAGGGTGAAGATCCCTATTCTTTATTTGACAAATTTGATTGCATTCCTTGTAATATAAAAGTGATGACAAGGTGTCATAAATTGAGAGTAGATCTCAAAGAAGTTAAACTCGGGTCTACATCTAAAAAGGAAAATGCAAATCAATCATTGAACACTGTTCCTTCTGAGTCATCAAATTTTACATCTGCAACTTCTGTTAAAAAAAGAAAGTACCAAACACTGCTTGGGTAGCTAAACACACTTAATGCTCATTGTGTGTAGGGAAAAATGAAGAGAGTCATATGGATCATTGACAATGGATGCTCCAGATATATGACGGGTGATAAGGCTCTGCTATCACAATTTGAGGAGATGGCTGGCCCATTGGTGACTTTTGAAGACAACATCACAGGATTAACAATCGGATATGACAAGTTAATTTCTGGGAATGTTGTCATTAAAGATGTAGTACTAGTAGCTGGTCTTGAGGTGAATCTCCTGAGTGTCGGTCAATTCACAGATAAAGGATTCAAGGTTTCATTTGACAAAGGAGACTGCTCGATTATCAACAAAAAGACTGGTAAAGTTGCTTTGAAAGGAGCAATAAAAGAAATCTTGTTTGTTGTAGATCTATACTCAGTAAATAAGGATGGTATATGTTGCTTCTACACCAAGGCATCTATTGAGCAAAGCAAACTGTGGCACAATAAACTCTCTCACCAGAATTACAAAACAATTAATACCTTGGTGAAAAAGGAATTAGTGAGATACATGGTATTGAGTGGCATTTATATCATCTTATAACACTCCGTAAAGCTTTGAATTGGTGTTTTATACTCGAGTTGTAGGTATTTTTAACATGTTTTTGTAGTGTTTTGCATTTCAGGCTTATATCAGGAATTCCGGTTATATAGCATTGTTTTTGTGCTAATATGGTGTTAGGATGGTGTCTAGAATAAAAGCTTGTGAGAAGACCAACTCAAACTAGCAAGATAAGGATAATTCAGAATTTTCTCCAGAGAGTCAGCGCGCCCGCGTTGTAGTAGCGCGCGCCCGCGCCAGGAGTGCAAAGTTGCAGCGCGCCCGCGCTGGTGAAGCATGCGCCTGCGCCAGGTCAAATTCAAATAATCATGTTTCTACTCTGATTTTGATCCAGAAGACTTCTAATCTGTATAGGCTACTATATAAACATAACTTATGTTCGTTTTTCATAACAAGACGTACTAGAGCTTAAGGAGAAGGCGAAAAGAAGACCGTAGAGCACAATTCAACCAAGATGAAGAGGATCTAGTTTATTCTTGTGATTCTTTATTTTAAGTTGTAACTTTGGATGCTAGTTTTCTTATTAGTGAACCTATACTCTTGTTTCGTACTTGGTTTATTATTTATTCAGTATAAAGACTACGTTTCTTATACATGCTTTCATCAGAACCCACGTTGATGATGAGTCCGATTATGGGCTAATCATTATCGTGGGGTTCTAGCGGATTTATTTATGGATATCTTTAGTTAATTTATTTCGATGCCTTAGTTTGTGGTGAATGTATGATATCCTAGTATTGGTTGTGATTATTCGTCTTATGAGCGTCGCGAACTTATAAGATAGTGTGTTAATCTCTAATGAAGTGAAAGTGAATTTAGGGGTTTAGAACTTGCCATGCTAGCATAGGTTCATGTATTTGATATGCATGATTCGTAGGTAATTTTAACCATCTTACTTGCCGTATGTAATCACAATAGATAACTTGTGCATTAAATCGTTATGTTGTCAAATTCTATAGACATATAGGGTCTCAATATAATTGGTGTCTATTCAGCTTCTATCTCTCTTGTGGATGTCTGGTAGTAGGGTATTCATACAACTAAAGTTGGCGTTTATCAGTTTCGTGTTATCTGATTAGTGTCATCACCATTGCATGCTAAGGTTAAGAACAAAGAGGCTATTGAATGAAGTAGTAATGAAGTTAGAATCCCATGTTTGTGTCATATAGTATTCAATCCTCTTTATTCTCTTAGTTTATGTTCTTTAGTATAATCTCTTATTTAAATGTAGTTAAAATAACCTCAATTTGTTATTCGTCTTAGCATTGGATAATAGCCATACCATTGTTACATAAATACATTGATTGAAATTAACCTAAACCAGACCCTATGGGAACGAACTAGAAATCATTGTATATTACTTGTGATCGCGTATACTTACGTGAATATTAGCGCGTGTTCTAGCTCTAACAAGTTTTTAGCGCCGCTGCCGGGGACTTCGTTGTTAATTTTTAGTTTATGTGTTTGTCATCATTGGTCGTTGAAGTTCAGTGACTCGGAGAATTGTTACTTACTAATTTCCTTGTCGTGTTTTAGGTACTCTAGTGAGCGTGTATGCATACGCGTTTTTGGTCTCATAAGAGAACACCGGATCAAGTTGAGGAAGAAGTTGTAGTAGCTAAGGAAGGTTTTGAGGAAGTTTTTGTCGAGGAGAAAGTTGAAGAAGAAGCACTTATTGCAATAGGAGAACCAGAAGCAAATCTGAAGGCTTTGATGGATTTAGTTCAGTTTGAGGGTTCTCCGACAGAAGACCCCCACACGCACATCAGAGATTTCATCGAGATCTGCGACACTTGAAGATGCTATTAAGTTGAGGCTTTTCCCATTCTCTCTGTGGGATAAAGTGATGTGCTAGTTATATTCTCTACCACCAGGGTCTATCACCAAATGGGAGGATCTTGCTAAAAAATTCTTAACTAAATTATTTCCTATGGCGAAGACTTCTGCAATCAGAAACACACTTACTCAATTTGCTCATCAATCTGGAGAATCTTTATGTGAGGCTTGGGATCGTTACAAAGAGATGCTTTGAAAGTGTCCTCACCATGGGATGCCTAAATGGATGATCATTAACTGCTTCTATAATGGATTGGATGCTACTTCTAAACCCATGCTTGATACAGCATCAGGTGGAGCCTTGTAGGCAAAAACCTACGATGAAGCTTATGAATTGATTGAATTGAATGCTGTGAATGAATACCAGAATCCTACTCAGAGACTATCTCAGGGCAAGGTAGCAGGAATTCTAGAGTTAGACATAGCTACTGCTATAGCTGCTCAGCTTAAGGCTTTGACAATGAAGGTGGATTCTTTGGCTAATTATGGGGTTAATCAGATCACTAATGTCTGTGAGCTTTGTGCTGGTGCCCATGAGACGGAGCAATATGCTATTTCTAGTGAATCAGCTCAGTTCGTGAGCAACTTTCAGAGGTCGCAGCAGCCTGTGCCAGCCACCTATCATCCTAACAACCGTAATCATTCTAACTTCAGCTGGAGTAATTCTCCGAATACGGTTCAACAGCCTTATCAGCAGTATCCAACAAAGTAGTACAACTCTCCTGGGTTTCAGCAACCGCAATATGCACTAAGACAACAACTCCAGCTGTAACAGTCTAATGAAAAATCTGAATTGGAGGAGTTGAGGCTCATGTGCAAGAGCCAAGCGGATTCTATCAAGAACTTGGAAAATCAAATTGGTCAAATTGACAATGCCTTGCTAAATCGTCAACCTGGTATACTCCCTAGTGACACTGAAGTGCCAGGAAAGAGGGAAGCTAAGGAGCAGGTAAAGGCAATTACATTGAGGTCTGGGAAGGTTGCAAATCCCGAACACTTTCAAGTTTCGGATGAAGAAGTTGTGGCTGAAGAAGAGGTGCAGAAGGAAGCTGAAGTGGAACTAAGGAAGACTACTGTTAAACACCCTCCTCCTGAGGGTAATACAGGGGAGAAGCAGATTTATCCTCCACCTCCCTTTCCTAAGAGGCTGTAGAAGAAAAAGCTGGATTAGCAGTTTGAAAAGTTTTTGGAGGTGTTCAAGAAACTTCATATCAACATACCTTTCGCCGAAGCTCTTGAATAGATGCCTAGTTATGCGAATTTTATGAAAGGTACACTTTCTCAGAAAGTGAAGCTTGATGACTTAGAGACTGTTGCTCTCATGGAAGAATATAGTGCTATGCTGTAATAGAAGTTGCCTCTAAAGCTTAAAGATCCTGGAAGCTTTACTATTCCTTGCACCATTGGAAAAGTATCATTTGACAAATGCTTATATGACTTGGGAACTAGCATTAGTCTGATGCCCTTGTCAATCTTTAAGAAGTTGGACTTACCAGATCCAAAGCCTACGTATATGACTTTGTAGTTGGTTGATCACTGTATTACATATCCATGAGGCATTGTGGAAGATGTCTTGGTCAAGGTGGATAAACTCATCTTCCTTGCTGATTTTGTAATTCTTGATTTTGAGGAGGATAAGAAGATTCCCATAATCTTGGGAACACCTTTCTTGGCTACTGGTCGAACCATGATTGATGTGTAGAAGGGTGAGCTTACTATACGACTGATGGATTAGGATGTGACGTTTAATGTCTTTAATGCCATGAAATTCCCTACTGATAATGAGGAGTGCTTAAAGGTGGAGTTGGTCAATTTTGTGGTTACTTCATAACTTGATCAATTGCTAAGGTCTGATGCCTTAAAAAAAGCCTTGTTGGGGAATTCAGATAGTGAAGATGATGAAGGTAAGGAGCAGATGCAATATCTGAATGCTTCTTCTTGGAAGCGAGAGATGGATATGCCTTTTGAATCTCTTAGAATGGAGGAGCTGAACAAATCTCCAAAGCGCCTCAAGCCATTTATTGAGGAAGCTCCTACACTTGAGCTTAAACCATTGCCTGAACACTTAAGGTATGCTTTTTTAGGTGATGCATCTACTTTTCCTGTGATTATTGCATCTGACCTTTCAGGTAGTGATGAGGAAAAATTCTTAAGAATTCTGAGAGAGTTCAAATCGGCAATTGGATGGACTATAGCATATATTAAGGGAATCGGCCCTTCTTATTGCATGCATAAAATTCTGCTAAAGAAAGGTAGCAATCCTACTGTTGAGCAACAAAGACGGCTTAATCCAATCATGAAAGAAGTTATGAGAATGAAATTCTCAAGTGGCTAGATGCAGGGATCATCTATCCCATTTCTAACAGTTCTTGGGTGAGTCCAGTTCAGTGTGTGCCGAAGAAAGGAGGTATTACGGTTGTAGATAATGAGAAGAATAAGCTCATTCCTACTCGGACAGTCACGGGGTGGAGAGTTTGCATGGATTATAGGAAGCTGAACAAAGCCACAAGAAAGGATCACTTCCCTTTGCCTTTTATTGATCAGATGCTTGACAGAATTTCTTGGGCATGACTATTACTGTCTTCTGGATGGCTATTCGGGCTATAATCAGATTTGCATTGCCCTAGAGGATCAGGAAAAGACTACTTTCACTTTTCCATTTGGTACGTTCACCTTCAGAAGAGCTTTTTTTGGGTTGTGTGGAGCACCTGCCACATTTTAGAGATGCATGATGGCTATCTTCTCTGACATGATTGGTCAGAATATGGAGGTGTTCATGGATGACTTCTCGGTGTTTGGCGATTCTTTTGATGAGTGCTTGCAAAATCTTAACGTGGTTCTTAAAAGATATGTTGAAACCAATCTGGTTCCCAACTGGGGAAAATGTCACTTTATGGTGCGGCAGGGCATTATTCTTGGTCACAAGGTCTCTAGTAAAGGTCTTGAGGTGGACAAAGCCAAGGTGGGGGTCATTGAAAATCATCCTCCACCAATTTCTGTTAAGGGAGTTCGCAGCTTTTTTGGTCATGCGGGTTTTTATAGGCGGTTCATCAAGGACTTCTCTAAAATCTCTAAACCCTTGTGCAATCTTCTAGAGAAGGATGTCCGGTTCAAGTTTGGTGACGAGTGCCTAGCTGCTTTTGAGTTCGTGAAGAAGAGTTTGATCACGGCACCTGTCATAACTGCACCTGATTGGAGTGAGCCTTTTGAGATGATGTGCGATGCAAGCGACTATGCAGTTGGAGCAGTTCTTGGGTAGAGAAAGAACAACATATTTCATGTTGTCTACTATTCTAGTAAGACCCTCAATGGTGCTCAACTGAATTATACTACTACTGAGAAAGAACTGTTGGCCATTGTCTATGATTTTGAGAAGTTTCGATCTTATTTTCTTGGGACGAAGGTGATAGTTTTCACTAATGACGTTATGATTCACTATCTCGTCTCGAAGAAGGACTCGAATCCTAGATTGATTAGATGGGTTCTTTTGCTTCAGGAATTTGAATTAGAGATCAAGGACAGAAAAGGTACCGAGAATCAAGTCACTGATCATCTCTCTCATTTGGAAGACCCATTTGCAACTTCAGAAGATAAGACATTGATAAATGAGTCTTTTCCCGATGAGCAGCTGTTTGGGGTGCAAGAAGAAGAACCATAGTTTGCAGATATTGTGAACTACCTTATGAGTAATATTATGCCTCCAGACTTGTCGTATGCTCAAAGGAAGAAATTTCTTCATGAGGTGAAGTGGTACATGTGGGATGAACCATATCTATTTAGGCAAGGAGCCAACCAAATCATCAGGAGATGTATTCCGTACAGCAAAACGAGGGGGATCTTGTGAGAATGTCATTCAACTATTTATGGAGGCCACTGTGGTGGAGAGAAGACAGCAGATCGTGTCCTTCAAGGGGGATTCTTCTGGCCTACATTGTTTAAGGATACACATCACTTTGTTTTGAAGTGTGATCGATGCCAGCGTGTTGGTAATATGTCCAAGAGGGATGAGATGCCTCTTAATATGCTTCTTAAGGTTGAAGTTTTTGATGTTTGGGGAATCGACTTTATGGGGCCGTTTGTCTCATCTTGCAGTAATCAGTATATCTTGTTGGTGGTCGATTATGTGTTGAAATGGGTTGAAGTTAAGGCTGTGTCGATAAATGATGTGAATGTAGTGCTTAATTTTCTCCATATGCAGATATTCACACGATTTGGGACTCCAAGAGTCATAATCAGTGACGAGGGATCGTATTTTTGCAATCGCAAGTTCACTGCTATGATGAAAAGGTATAATATGAATCATCGCATTGCTACATCCTACCACTCTCAGACTAATGGTCAAGCTGAGGTGTCTAATAGAGAGATCAAGTGTATTCTAGAGAAAGTGGTGTGTCCATCAAGGAAGGATTGGTCTTTGAAGCTTGATGAAGCTATTTGGGCGTATAGAACAGCATACAAGACTCCGTTAAGAATGTTGCCATTTCAGTTGGTTTATGGTAAGGGGTGTCATTTTCCTGTAGAGCTCGAGCATAAAGCGTATTGGGCTTTGAAGAAGTTGAACCTTGATTTGGATGCAGCTGGTAAGAAGATAATGCTTCAATTGAATGAACTGGACGAATTTTGACTTCAAGTGTATGAAAATAATAAACTATATAAGGAGAAAGTCAAGAGGTGGCACGATAGGGGTCTGGTGCTTAAATCATTTGTGCCGGGGCAGCAAGTTCTTTTGTTCAAGTCTCGTCTCCGTCTTTTTTTTTTCTGGAAAATTGAACTCGAGATGGTCCGGGCCTTTCATAATCAAAATTGTGTTCCCGTATGGAGCTGTGGAGATTTTTGAGAATGATCTAAGCCAAGCGTTCAAAGTGAATGGTCAGAGGTTGAAGCACTACTATGGGGGTACGGCAAACCGTGAGGTGGTTAGTGTCGTTCTATTGTCTACTTGATCTCGAGATTCTACGTCAAGCTAATCACGTAAATCAAGCGCTTTTTGGGAGGTAACCCAAGTTTGATGTACATTAGTAGATAGAGGAAGAAGGAAAAAAGGAGAAAAATACAAAAAAAAATCATTAAAACAGAAAAATTCAGTGCCAACTACAGAAGCACGGCGCGCCCGCGTCGAGAAGCGGGGCGACTGCGCTGAAAAGTCAGTAGCACGGCGCGCCCGCGCTGGCATGTGGGGCGGCCGCGCTGGTTTTCCAGAAGCACGGTGCGCCCGCACTGCCAGGAGGGGTGGCCACGCTGGGTCACTGAAGTCGAAAAAAAATAAGGCAGAAAATAGCATAAAATCGGGGACTTCAAAAAAAATTAAATTTTTACCTGAATTTTCCTCCTCCACATCCCATATTTTCCTCTCCAAATCAAACTCATTATTCCTAATATTCCTATAATCATTTCCCACTCTTTTTCCATAACTAATTCTCTCCCAATCTCCTATATATATATACACTTATACACAAACTACTTCATCACTTCTCAAACTCTCAAACACACAAATATCTCTTACAAACTTCTATTCTCTCAAGCTTATTCAATCTCAATGGCACCAAAAAGACAGCCAACCCAAGTTAGCAGCAGCACCACTGATTATTCGAGTGCGGGTGGTGTGAGGCCTAGGCTTTCAACTCCCGAGGCTGAGGCAGAGTATGTGAGGCTGCTTTCGAAGCCTATAGCCAAGGAGCGTGGTTTTCTGCCATCTGGGAAAGATGGTAAGTTGTTGGAGATGATCTTAGAGATGGGCTGGGTTACTTTTTGCGAGACACCCGCTGCTATGCCCATGAGTGTGGTGCGTGAGTTCTACGCGAATGCTAAGGCAGAGAGAACAGTGTCACGGTGGTTAGGGGGATGATGGTGGAGTACAGTGCTGAGGCTATTCGTAGGGCGATTGTGCAACCCGCGAGGAAGCTAGAACAGGATAATTGGAATAGGAAGACACCGGAGAAGTTTAACTTGGATTTGATTGTTGCTACCCTGTGTGTGCCTGAGACTTATTGGAAGTTCAATAAGGGCATAAATGAGTATGCCACTTTTCATGTATCGTGCATGAACAGGTTTGCACATGCATATAATTTTTTATTTGTGCTAACATCATGCCATCTTCTCACGTGCATGATGTTACTGTGGAGCGTGCACATTTGTTGTGGGGCATTCTTCAGGGAGACTATGTGGATCTTGGGAAGGTTATCCATCAGGGTATTTTGAGGTTTCTGCGAGAGAGTACTACGAGTTCTTTACCCTATGCGTCCATTGTGACGAAGCTGTGTGTGGTAGTTAGAGTTTATTGGCCCGCGCATGAGCAGCTGCAGCTCCCGAGTGCCCCGATTGATAGTTCGACACTGTTGAATATGACAGAGTGGTATGGTGGGAAGCCCGATCCTAAGGGGTTGGGATATTCTTATGACCATCTGTCAGGTGGAAGGCTAGCTCCTCAGGAATATGCTGGTGGTACGACGCAGGCGAACAAGGTAGCTTGGAGAACGGAGTTAGGGGAGACCGGTCCTTCGGGATCGCCGCAGCAACAGTAGCAGGACGAAGCACATGGCAGTACTGGGATGAGTTAAGCGCAGTATAGGCACTTGTTGAGGAGGATGGATGCGATGCATGACATCCATAGTCGCTTTGCACATGACATTACCTAG
Organism: Apium graveolens; assembly: GCF_009905375.1. Classification (NCBI taxonomy): domain Eukaryota; kingdom Viridiplantae; phylum Streptophyta; class Magnoliopsida; order Apiales; family Apiaceae; genus Apium; species Apium graveolens. The sequence continues at coordinate 155,151,376 of NC_133650.1, forward strand.
GCGTTGGGGACTGCATTCAGAGCCACAGGAGTTGACATCCAGTGGCTAGTATTCGGTGAGGATTCTGAATATCCGCCTCCAGACACTTCTGACACTCCACCCCTTGTGGGTGATGATCCTGATTCTGAGTAGGTATGCCAGAATCCTTACTATTACCTTCACTAAGGACAATGAATATTTTAAGTTTGGGGGTAGTAGTTAAGTATTATGTGTTTTGTGTGAGTTGCATATAGTTATATATTCATGTTAGTTTAGTTCATATAGTTGCATATTTTCCATGTAGTAGTTTTTTTTGTTTTTTTTTAGTTTTTTTATTTTTTTTGTATGATAGTCTGTTCATATAGTTTCATGCATTTGCATTATAACATGATCCCTTAGATGATTTTTTCGATTAATTTGTGATATTGATGCTAGTGTAGTAATGTCGTGCTTAGTGGTGTTAAGTCTTATCGAGTTGATTTACATGCTAGAGACAATTGTATTTCACTAAGTCTTATAGGTTGCTTGAGTGCTAGATCATGGTCATGGTTTATTTGTTTATCGAGGTTTAATCGCTTGTTTATATTTAGAATTTAGGATATTCTCATAATAATAAAATAGCATGGATACTTAAAAATTGGAGAAAATTGGATTTCATTGCTAGTTGTTGTGGCTAGGTGTCAAATGGCTAGTAGTCGGCTCATTTTAGATGAGTAGTCTAGTGTTGAACGAGATGGAGCGAAACACACTCATTCAGAATTTGGTGAAAAGAAAAAAAAGAGAAAAAAAAAGAAAAGAAAAAAAATGAAAAAATATGTGTTTATGCATAATTGATCACGAGTGAGCTCTTTAATACTCGAGTTATTAAGTTCTTAGGGGACTTTGTGCCTAGTGACCTAAGGCTTTTTATAGTCTGGGATCCACTAACCTAACGCTTGCTACATGGGTATTATTGTATAAGTCTTTTGTGGACCTCACTCATTGCACGGTCAAATATGCGTATTTGTGTTATTTTTATGTTGTGAATAAAAGCGTGAATCCATGTAAAACTCAAATATAAGAATTAAAGTGTTATAAGTTATTTTGAGTTTAGCTTTTATTCTATTTATAACCTTGTGATTGCTTTGATGAGTATTGAGTCTATATTATTGATCTAGTTGCGACAGTATATCTGTAAGCATTTGCACAAACACATGTTTCTGGCTTGTAAGTTAATTTGTGGGATTTGATTGATCTTTGTGCGAATAACTGCATTTGTTGAGATGTTGCTTGTTGATTGGTTTAGTTATTCTATGGGGATCGTTGCATTCATTTAGTTTGCATTCATGCATTTTTATTTCTTGTTCTTTGAGTCTGTTTATGCTTGAGAACAAGTATCGATTCAAGTCTGGGGGTATGTTGAGTGGCATTTATGTCATCTTATAACGCTCCGTAAAGCTTTGAATTGGTGTTTTGTACTCGAGTTGTTGGTGTTCTTAACGTGTTTTTGTAGTGTTTTGCATTTTAGGCTTATATCAGGAATTCAGGTGATATAGCATTGTTTTGATGCTAATATGGCGTTAGGATGGTGTCTAGAATAAAAATTCGTGAAAAGACCAACTAAAACTAGCAAGAAAAGAAGAATTCAGAATTTTCTCCAGAGAGTCAGCGCGCCTGCTGCGCCAGGTCAAATTCAAAAAATCCTGTTTCTACTTTGATTTTGATCCAGAAGACTTCTAGTCTGCATGGGCTGCTATATAAACATAACTTATGTTCATTTTTCATAAGAAGAAGTACCAGAGCTTAAGGAGAAGGCGAAAAGAAGACCGTAGAGCACAATTAAACCAAGGCGAAGAGGATCTAGTTTATTCTTGTGATTCTTTGTTTTATGTTGTAACTTTGGATGCTAGTTTTCTTATTCGTGAAGCTATACTCTTGTTTCATGCTTGGTTTATTATTTATTCAGTATAAAGACTACGTGTATTATACCATGCTTTCATCAAAACTTACATTGATGATGAGTCTGATTATAAGCTAATCGTTATCGTGGGGTTCTAGCGGATCTATTTACGGATTTCTTTAGTTAATTTATTTCGATGACTTAGTTTATGGTGATTTTATGATATTCTAGTATTGGTTGTGCTTATTCGTCTTATAAGCATCATGAACTTATAAAATAGTGTGTTAATCTCCAATGAAGCGAAAGCGAATTTAGGGGTTTAAAACTTGCCATGCTAGCATAGGTTCATGTATTTGATATGCATGATTCGTAGGTAATTTTAACCATCTTACTTGCCCTATGTAATCACGATGGATAACTTGTGCATTAAACCGTTATGTTGTCAAATTCTATAGACATATAGGGTCTCAATATAATTGGTGTCTATTCAGCTTCTGTCTCTATTGTGGATGTTTGGTAGTAGGGCATTCGTACAACAAAAGTTGGCATTTATCAGTTTCGTGTTATCTGATTAGTGTCACCATTGCATGCTAAGGTTAAGAACAAAGAGGTTATTGAATGAAGTAGTAATGAAGTTAGAATCCCATGTTTGTGTCATATAGTATTCAATCCTCTTTATTCTCTTAGTTTATGTTCTTTAGTATAATCTCTTATTTAAATGTAGTTAAAACAACCTCAATTTGTTATTCGTCTTAGCATTGGATAATAGCCATACCATTGTTGCATAAATACATTGATTAAAATTAACCTAAACCAGTACTTGTAGGAACGAACTAGAAATCATTCTATATTACTTGCGATCGGGTATACTTGTATGAATTTTAGCGCGTGTTCTAGCTCTAACACATGGAAAATTTAGAATTTGCTCAAGATGAAGTTCATGAGGCTTGTCAAAAAGGCAAAATGAAAAGGTCCAGTCACAAAAGCAAAATTGTGAATACCATAAGTGCACCACTGCAACTTATTCACCTGGACCTGTTTGGACTAGTTAATGTCTTATCTATTTCTAGAAAGAAATAGACACTTGTGATGGTAGATGACTACTTAAGGTATACATGGGTAGAGTTTATGCATTTAAATGATGAAACTCCACACATCATTATTGAACACATCAAGAAGATTAAGAAGCGGGTTGAAGATCAAAATTGTGTGAAAAGATTGAGGAGTGACAATGGTACATAATTTAGGAATGCAACTTTAAATGAATTCTGCAAAGACAAGGGTATTGTTCAATAGTTCTCAGCTGCAAGTACTCCTCAGCAAAATGGGGTAGTTGAAAGGAAAAATATAACTTTAGTTGAGGCCGCTTGAACAATGCTGCAAGATGCCAACAAATTTTTTGGGAAGAAGCTGTCAACATTGCATGCTACACTCAAAACAAATATCTCATCAACAAAAATCTTGGCAAGTTACCTTAGTCAATTTTGTCAAAAAGAAAGCCTACTTTGAAGCATCTGCATGTGTTTGGAAGCATGTGCTTTGTTCTAAAAGACAACTCTGAATATGTGGGAAAATTTAACTCTAAAGTTTTTGAAGAAATTTTTCTGGATATTCATTGGAAAGAACTGTCTACAGAGTTTATGTGCTTGAACAAAAGAAAATTATGGAAAGCAGAGATGTGACTTTTGATGATGAAAATTGTCCAGGCTTAAAATTCTTTGATGAGAATGAAGTTGAAGCCCTTATATTTGAAAATCTAAATATTGACAGTGATTCTGAAGATAAAGGTGAGATAAACACAAGCAACAGAATGAATGAAAAGTCAACTGAGCAAGTGAATCATGAGAATAAAAACAAATCTTATACACCTGCATTTGATGGCACACATTTAGGGGGAGAAAGAGGAGAAAGTTCTGCTAGTCATGCCAATGGTGAAGAAAATGCAGAAGACTCTAGTCAGCAAAATCACACAAGGAAATGGGAGAGGAGTCACACAAGATATGCAATTATTGGTGATCCAAATGCTGGAGTAAGGACTAGAAGTGCAACAGCAAGTGAATGTTTACATGCATGCTTTCTTTCACAAATTGAGCCTAAAAAACTGAGGAAGCTCTACTTGATCCCGACTAGATATCTGCCATGCAAGAAGAGCTAAATCAATTTGAGAGAAACAAAGTTTGGAAGTTGGTTCCTGCCCCATAGAACAGAAGCATAATTGGAACAATGTGGGTGTACAGGAACAAAATGGATGAGAATGAAATTCTAACAAGAAACAAAGTAAGGTTGGTTGCAAAAGGCTACTCACAAGAATAAGGAATTGATTATGATGAAACTTTTTCTCCAATTGCAAGACTTGAAGCAATAAGGATCTTTCTTGCATTTGCTACACACTCAAATTTTAAAGTGTATCAAATGGATGTAAAGAGTGAATTCCTTAATGGTGAGTTGGAAGAAGAGGTTTATGTGCAACAACCACCAGGCTTTGAAGATCCAAAATTTCCAGATTTTTTCATCAACTGTTAAAAGCTATGTGTGGATTGAAGCAAGCACCTAGAGCTTGGTATAACACACTGTTAGAATTTCTGCTTAAACATGGATTCACTAGAAGAACAATTGAAAAAACTCTATTCTACAAGTAGCATGATGGTGATATAATCCTAGTTCAAATCTATGTGCATGATATCATTTTTAGTTCTACAAATGAAAAATTATGTCAAAGATTCTCAAGACTCATGTAGAGTGAATATGGGATGAGCATGATGGGAGAATTAAGTTACTTTCTTGGACTTCAAGTAAGCCAAAGAAGTGATGGAATCTTTATCAGCCAAACCAAGTATGTTAAAGATTTATTGAAGAAATTTGGAGTGGTTGCTTGTTCACCTCCATCAACACATATGTCTACAGCTACAAAGTTGGATGAAGATACAAAAGGAAAAATTGTAGACATCTCAGTTTATAGAGGAATGATTGGATCTTTGCTGTATTTAACTTTTAGTAGACCAGACATCATGTTTGCAATATGTCTGTGTGCTAGATTTCAAGCCAATCCTAAGGAATCACATTTGATGGATGTGAAGAGAATTTTCATATACTTAAAGGGAACACCAAACTTGGGATTGTGGTATCCGAAGGGAACTAGATTTAAAGCTATTGGATATACAGATGCAGATTTTGTTGGATGCAGGGTTGACAGAAAGAGTACTAGTGGAAGCTGTCAATTTCTTGGTCAAAGACTTGTATCTTGGTATAGTAAAAAAACAACAATATGTGTCAACTTCCATAGCTGAAGCTGAATACATAGCTGCTGCAAGTTGCTATGCTCGAGTGCTTTGGATTAGAAATCAATTAATGGATTATGGCCTAGTGTTACACATAATTCCAATTATGTGTGACAATACTAGTGCTATATCTATTTTTTCTAATCTAGATAATCATTCTAGAACTAAGCACATTGATGTAAGGTACCATTTTATTAGAAAACTTGCTGTAAACGGTACCATTGAGCTCATTTTTGTTCCAATAGAAAAATAATTAGCTGACATTTTCACTAAACCTTTGGATGAAATAGCTTTCGCTAGACTTGTTGGTGAAATTGGAATGTTAAATTCTTCATCCTAAAGGCAAGAACCCAGTTAATATCTTGCAGTAGATTAATTTCTAATAAATCAAAATTAATTTTATTTAATTAGAAATTAACTGGAATATGACTTATAAATATTTCAGAATACTCTGTATACTTATTTTTCAAAATTCAAAATTCAACTTGGAATTTTTCAAATTCTAAGAGAAACTGTCTAGCTGTTAATTTATATTTTCAATATGTAAAATTAATATCAGACATAACGGAAAAGAACAAAAGTATATAGGGAACTGAGTTCTCGATAAGTCTAAATGACTTCTTGTTAGGTCTCGAGTTATCGTAGAAGGGGGAGTTGAATACGATAATCACTAAATAAAAAAAATTCAAATCTTTAGCGGATATAGATTTAGTGCTCGGTTAGTGGTTTCGTGTTCTTGAGGTGAATAGTGTTTGGAACAATAAAACGAGGAACACAAGATATTCGGGGAAGTATATATTCATATATAAATCCTCAAGGGGTGTTGCTACACTCCGGTAAATAAATTAACCGGCTACAATCCAAGAACAACAATGTTATTGCTTCTACAAAGATCGACAAATTGAATCCTATACAATGATCTAGCTTTTGTTTGTCTAAGGATTTAATTACCAGTTAACGATTATAATGATGTGGCTGAGGAGAGAAGTACTTTTGTGGCGACCAAGGTAATACAAGCTCTATGGCGACCAAGAGTATAGGATCTTTCCTTAGAATAATACTTCTCTGGCGACCACTTGTGTTCTGCTCTATGGCGACTCCAATGATTCCTTTGCAGTCCAATGGCTCTGTGGCGACCAAAGTGTTTCCCTAGTGTGGGAAGCTCTATGGCAACCACGAAGTGTGAACTACACCAACTCCTCTGTGGCGACCAATGAGGTTACCTAGGGCCAACAGCTCTATGGCGACCATAGAGTGTGAATTATACCAACTCCTATGTGGCGACCACAGAGGTTACCTAGGGCCAACAGGGCTTCCTTGTAGCCTTGACAACCTCTATGGTGACTAGAGTGGTATTTCTGCCTTAGAACATTTTTGCTTCTTTATATATCACACTAAGTCAAGATGAGTTCCTGTACTGAAGTATTGAACCATACTTCCAGGATATTGCTTCTGAAGATTAATATACTCATCAGGATGACTCCTACTACAAAGTAGTGATCACCTTGACTTAGTTTCTGTAGAGCATTGCATTCCTTGAGCTGTCTTATCTTTAAGTCTTCTCTCTTGAGTCTTCGTCTGAATCATAAAACCTGTATTGCCTGATACGAATCCTCACTTAACAATCCTTCTAATGATAATACTTATATTCCTTTCATGAAATGCCGACGCCTGGTGCAACTGGTCTGGTTCACAGACGACTAGCTCCGATTCAGGTCTTCGTATTATAGCCTTGATTACATTGTTAAGCTTGCCTCAACTTTATTGCTTCGAACACTGACTATCAATAAATAATTGTACTTTCACTGGAATCCTTTCTGGTACTTTAGATAACTTCTTCATTGCTACTACAATATTGAATACTTCATTCACTGTTCTTTACCGATGCTTGAACATATAAATGAACTCCTGTCAGTGAGTATAACTTCAAGACTGTAGATGTCTTCTTTAACTTCTGCCTATAACCTGTCTTCAATTCTTCAAATTCCTATGCTTCAAACACTGTCTATCTTCAATCAATGCCAATACACTGAAATCTTCTGGTAGCACTTATACACTGAATCTTCAACATTTCTGAAACCCTGATAGTCTTTATCCTTTATTCTTCACTGAGGCATGATCATATTAATGAACTTCTTTCAATGACCTATAAACAGACTTCAAGCCTTCTTCTAATATTTTGTTCTTTGTATTTTCCTTGTCTTCATTCTTCCTGATTTCTTGTATAGACGTAGTATTATTAACCTGTCCTGTTATAGTGTTGTTCTCATGTTGAGTTATCACGTAACTGTTCATACAGCTACGCAGTCTCACCAAAAATCTCCCCCTATTTGATTATTAACTAACAAATAAATTAAATAGAGAGGATAACTCAACTAAAAACTAGAAAAAGTAAAGTACCAGGACTTGCAAATAATGCTACTGGTTTTCTGGATCAAAAAATACATTTCCAGATTTCTTGAGTAACTGAAATGAAAGATGCTTGTTCCTCTAACACTGAACTGCTCTTCAAGTAGTCTCATCTTCATTTCCTTAGTTCTTCAAATATCTGCCAGATAACACTTCTCAGTCTTGAAGTAATCATCAGCAGCTTCTTTTGTACAACCATATTTCCTGTAGAGAAGCACATATCTCTCTTACTTCTCCCCCTATGAGAATCAACTGCTTAAAGGAGATCACCTTCCTTTACCACCTCTCCCGTACAATAGCATCCGCAGATAAAAACCAATGGTACTCCCCTTTTGGAAAACAGCTTCTCCCCTTATGAAGATTAGTAATGAACCAAACCATTTCTTCTGATCACTAGGAAATCACCTTTGTGTTTTACCACTTCTCCTGTACAATAGGATCCGTAGTTACAAATAACAATGGTGTTGTGGTTATATGCTTTACCTTTTTCCACTTGCCTGCTATTTATCCCCCTTAGTTGAGGAATCCTCCAAACTATTACTTTAAGCTTTTATCTCCCCCTTAGAGAAGAAATGTATGCTGTTGTCTGAAGGAGTTCTCATATTTTACTTGGTTGGAAAAGAAATAACAATTCATAATTTGATCAACCATGTCCCTTTAAATGCTGCAAGAATGACTTCGCTGTTGATCATCATGTTCACCAATCTTCCCAACAACTCCTTATACCTCCCAAATGTGAGATCACCAATCGTTACCAATTGTTGATACCAAACTTGTTAGGTGCCAAATTATTTTAATTCAATCTGTAAATGTTAGGTCCCTAATATTTAGGTTCCAATCATAAACAGATTTGAGACCCGAAGTATCAAGAACCAATGTTTAGGGATAGGGAATGGGATATGGTGTTTCTCTTTCTTCCTCACTCTGAGTATGTGATTCTATTTTGTGTACTTCACAAGTGTTTCATTCTTCTCTCCACTCGTGTTTACACTCATTCTCACAAGTGTTTCACTCTTCCCTCCACTCGTGTTTACACTCATTCTCACAAGTGTATCACTCCTCTCATAGCTCCAAAATCTAGCTGTACCTGCAAGGAAAATCACCTTAGTCATCCTTAAGGAGGTCACAAGTGGTGCAATGGGAGTTCGCAAATTCCCATCCTTGTTAGACTCGTCAGATGAATCTGAGTCATAATCTACAAGTTTTTAGTTTCCCTTTGAGGGTTCCAGATTTGATCTCTGGGAAGGTAAACAATGATTCAAAGATTTAGCATAAAGATCAAAGTTTCCTTCTAATGTATGTGAAGACATTTCCTTGAGACTCATCAGGTAAATCTGAATCATTGTCAACAAGTTGCCGATCTGCACCTATGTCAGATCCTCTATCCACAGATGCATCCAGGGGATTTAAGCCTGGGAGGTAGACACTGACCACTGACATATGGCTATTGGATCAGTATCCTCTCCTAACACCTGTAAAGGCAATTGGTCCATTAAAAAACCTTGAACAATCGAATATGACCATAAAATGGTCAAAACTCTTATTTCCTGCAACTCATCCTTTGTGTGTGTAACCTTTCCTTGTGCGTCAAAATTGTTTATGTTTGAGGTGGTGACACTATATCAGATACCTTGGCCGACCGGAGAATTTCAATAGACGCACCCTGTTGAGAGGATGAATCTAGTAACTGTTTCTGTGCCTTTTCATCCATTACATCTTTTTGAGAAGATGTATGGGGGCTAGCAGTTGCTCAGTTTTAATACTACTCATCTTTGTAGGAGACAGAGCTGCTGGGTTGACTTCAGAACCTTCCTTATGTGGTGCACTAAGGAACTTTCTCCCTCGCGCTCATTCATACTTCATTTTAGTGGTAAGAGAGTGTTGGTTAGTTTCGCTCCAGTGTTTGTCTTTATAGTCTGGGATAGAAGTTGGGGTTTTCAACCTCATGACTATCAAATGAAAGAATGCCATTGGAGGTTGAACCTGTATCACAGAACATATGGAAATATAGAGATAAAATGCACTTAAGATCTATAATGAATGAAAAATATGCATTTAATCTTTGAGAGAAATGATGCACAATGGTGATTTTAAAAGATTTTAATGAAATAAGCAATCACCACTGTAGAAAGAAGTTTGATTTTTCTCTAAAAACTGTTCAAGTGCACAAGTCTGTTTTTATGCTTAAAAAGATAAATGATTTTAAAAAGACACAGAATGATCACCTAGCAGTAGTAAGAAGAGAAAGAAAGATTTTGTCTTTCAATATGAATGAGTTTTTGTAAAAGCATTGATCACTTAGGGTAAAATCTAAGCAATTCTCATTCATGTCAAAAGCTCCATAATCTGTCTTTATAAAATTATAATCAACAACATTGTTTGTTGATAAATAATCTTAATAAGAATGATTATGCTACTGATTTCAAATTATAGTGAATCTTTCAGATATAGCAAAGCATATAAATTCACTAGAACTTAAAATCTCACAATTATCTGTAACAAAATATTAATAATATATCATTGACCGACACTTGTCAAGTACTTTAGATACCAATAATTATGTTGCATCCTCCTTTAATATAATTAAAATCATGAAACCGATTTGACATGGAATTGGCTAATATCATAATTCAAATATATTAAAATAAAATATCTATAAATTAAATACCAATTATCTATCAAGTAGACATTAGCATTCAATTTCATATTCTATACAATTGTTAGCTCCTAACAACTGTAATATCTCAGACAATATTGGTTGGATAAATAAAGCAACATTAACCAACATTGTCTTGTTTACAATCTTAGAAAGATATTCTAAGTTCCATATACTTTGATCCATTGAATATTGCATCTATATCAAAGTATTTAGGAATTTTCAAGTAAGTATAAAAAAAATTATAACTTCACAATATATGGTTACTTCTATTAAAGCATCAAACACAATAACCATAGTTGTACTTTAAGAAAGATTTTCACACTTTGTATATTAGTATAAGTGACGAAGGATAAGCATTGATTACTTAGAGGAGTTCTAAGTAATGTCACACATACTAATACTTTACAATTAGTTCATAGTTAAACTCTTAACTAAGTATCATTAACTTATACAAGTCAAGAATTAACATGCAACTAATCATGCTACAATCATGATTCTGATTTCAGTGAATTCTTGAGATGTGAACATTTCTAAATTCACTAAAACCAAAATCTCATAATTAACTTATGACACATAAGTTACAATCAATATACTAGATATCAATTGTTGACATATTTAGTTATAATCAATTATGCTGCTTATTTATTTTAAGTTAGTTTGAATTATGGAGCAAATAAAATCATTGAATTGCTTCAATTTCCATAATCCAAACTACCCAAAATAAATATCAAATAAATAAATACTAAATATCTATGAGTTAGATACTAGCACTTAAATATTTATAATTTATCCTTGAATAATCACCAATAGGATATATGACTTATATACATGGCAATCACTCTCTGGATAATTAGTAATTTTAGAAACACTTTCTAAGCATATAAAATATTGAGATTTTTATACACATAACTTAGAAAATACTTCAACCTTCAATATTAGTGATTTTAGAAATAAGAATTGATTACTTAGAACAAAAATTCTAAATAATATCACTAATACTAAAAGTATCACAATTATTCGTACATGTTACAAATAACTATGTTGCATATTATTTTAATATAATTTAAATAATGAGACTAATATGGAATGGAATTGTCTACCATTATAATTTAAATCAATTAAAATAATATTCAAACTTAATGCTATAATACTTAATTACCACAAATGTACATGACACTGTAATCATGATAATCAAGATAGTAGAACTAAGTACGAGGTACTGGATTACTGATAAATTTACCAGTCCTTTAAATATTGAAGAATTAAAACTTGTGAACTTATATTAGAATTTTCTTTAAACGGGATTCCCAACTAATATGCAATAAATGATATTCCACACTTACAAACCAGTCTTGAAAAATTAACTTTAACAAGTGATTTAATAAGTATTTCTGCAAGTGACTCTTTGATTTAGAGACATCCTCTCAAAATAAATGATACCTGGTGTGAAGGTGCCTTGCTATAGAGTGTTCCACAAAGTTGTTGAATATGAAGTTGTTTCTTATCATAACAAGAAATAAATCTTCTTCCATGATGTTGACAGCTTCTCGAGACGCTTCTCCTGTCATCTAAGTTGTCAGCTTCAGAGATACTTTTACCGTCTTTCTTACAACCTGCGTAATCTATATCTATATAGCCAAACATGTTAATCACAATATCTTTAAGGTACTTCACTCCAAGAGTTGGTAGTCCCTTAAGATATCTAATAATCTTGTTAATAGCTATAAGATTGGATTCTCTAGGATCCACTTGGAACCTTGCATATTGGCATCTTGAGAACATTACATGTTGTCTATTAGCATTTGAGTAAAAGAGTGAGCTTCTCATACCTCTATAGCTTGTCATTGTTACCTAAGTTGCACTGATCAAGCTTAAGTGGTTCCCTGTTGGTAGGTAGTCTTGACATGTTCAAAATCTTTCAAATTTTGCATCTTCAAAAGATCCTTAACTTAATTGTATTGCCATCAATCTTTTGGTTTACTTGAGCTTCTAAAAAAATATTCTTTTAGCATACTTGTAATGATTCCAAATAGAATTGCAACCTTTCTAACACGCTCCTCCATACCCACTCTGCAATTACTTAGCAAATAATATTGCACAAGTCTTTGTTAATAGACCAACATATAACATTATCATTATATCACTACACATAAATAACATTATATTTGTGTCAAGTGATAAGAGAGTTATTAATATGATGTCTCTACTAGTTCATATTTAACTGTAACTCCAGTTAGAGTCCCATACCATGTCTTTGAAAATTTCTTGAGTAAGATACCATTTCATACTATCCTAAAGTGAGTTTGTGAAGAAGAGATAAACAGAGTCCAAAAGATCTGCAACTTCAAAGTCCATGAACTGTTGTGCATTTGACTACTTCCTTTGAATCACAACCAGGAGTACACTTGTTCACATTTACCAGAGTCCAATTCCAGGTAGAATATGCAACAGGTGCCTGATATGTCATAATATCCTCAAGCTTCGTCACTGGTGCTTTCTGTTAGATACTGCTTCCAGATAATAACCTAGCATCCAGTTTGGCCTTGTCCCTCGTAAAAATGCCATTATCATCTAGTTTTGACTTCTGGTTATCCTTGCACCAATTACAATATTGTCATTTGGTTTGGATACCAACTTCCCTTCAATCTGCTTGCTGACTGAATAAGTTCATCTTGCTTTGCAATCACCCAATCAATCTAGATCTATCAAAGCTTCTGTAACTTTCTTAGTTTCTTCTTCAGATAGAAAAACTAGAGAAATAATCATTCATACGTAGTAGCCCTCCTAATCATTACTCCACCATCTGGATCACTTAAGAACTAGACTCTGGGAATAATATGACATTAAACCCTTTGTCCCAACAGATATATTCTTGTAATGTCCTCTTAATTTTCAATGTGGTGTTGTATATGACTAGTTGATCCTTCTTTTGCTCCCCCTAAGCTGTTGCTGGGATTTCCTGAAAATCCTTACCCTTGCTGACTGGCTTTATTAAAATAATGAGTTGTGTTAAACACTGTCATTCCACTTCTTGGATATGAATCATCAATACCATTAATTTCTCCTTTACCAGCTTTGAGCATGGAGTTGTTGAACTGTGCATTTGGACTTTCTATCACCTTCTGTTGATCAACCACAAATGCACTATAGGTTGTAGACTCCACTGAGTAGCCATGAAAAATATCCTAACTAGTCTTAGCTGTAAATGCCAAGATATACAAACAACTGAAAACATTTCATTATTTGCTTCTGTAGAATATTCTCTCCAAACACTTTTAGGTTATCCATTGTTTACTTATATTGGCCATTAACTCATTAGTGGTCTTCATGTATACATCATGATCAAGGCTTGATCTTACTTGCTGTAAACTGTATTGACTGCATCAACACTTTGGTATTTAGCAAGTCTTGATTAGGTTGACATTGTCCTTGTTTCTTTAATCAAGTTCCGATTCTTTCTTTGTACCACTCCATTATGGCACGGAGCTCTCAGTGCTGAATATGTCTCAAAATATTCTTGATGTTATAGATATAAATTAGAACTGCTTCTTGATTCAGTCCTATTATCTGACCACAAGATCATTTCTTTTACAGTTGCTTCCAGCTTGATCTTCTGATATGATCAATCACCATCTATGATGTCTTCTCTTGAGAACACACGAACAATAACTTTTTGTTCAGAGTAGTCATCTACCATCACTCAGATATGTATTTACTTTGATGTAATGTTGTCCTTGACTCCTCTTTCTGATATGCCTCACATTTTTCATCCTTCTGAATTCCAGACGAGGCAGTCCTCTCACTATACCCCTTTTTACAAAAGAGTTCCGTGAGTTGATGTTAAGGGTGAGAGCTTCTAATGCCATAGCTAAACTTTTGTCAGATGAAGCTTTATAGCAGAAACGATGGACTTCACCTTTCCTGAGATTCCAGTCTAGCCACGAGCATATCATTTCCTTACTTTAAGAAGAGCAAGCTTCTCAACTTTCCTGCTTCTGATGAAACACTAATCCTTCGTTGAATTGACATTTTGTCCTTTGATGCAGAAATGTCTGATTAGAGGATTTGTGTCTTAATTCTCCAGCAAGAAAGATGCTTCAATTGTTATCAATGACTCCAATAATTAGTTGTTATCAGTGATAGCAATTGTTGAGTCCATGATGACATCCCTTTTCTGTATAGCTTGTCCCGTAGTGAAAACCTTTGTTGTCATCTCCAAAGATTATTGACGGAATAGATTTTGTCAATCGTATTTGATTATGAGGTTCTTTATTTGATCATATTCCTTGAGTATCAATTACCAAGAATACATATGAATTTATTAACCTGTTATGTCTTGCACTCACAAATGGATTAACAGTTCTTGGTACCCAATTTATCAGTTTGGGTCCAGATAAATTAGAGATATTATTAAAATCAGAGATAACAACAGCTGCAATCTTATCATGCTGATTCTTATCTTTGATTGATCATTTTGTCCATTTTGATACTCTTGACAAAATTATCTCTAGGATAGAAGAAAAATGATTCCAACATTACATAAGGAGGACTAGCAGTCTTTGCCCTATTGTAATCCTAAACATGCTTCTTCTATAATTAATGCAAGTACTAAGAGATGCATTCATGGCATAAGAATAAGCAATCATTGTATTAAAATTCATGGCATTCTTTCAGAAACATTACTGTGACGCCCTTTAAACCTGGGTCGGAAGTTTAGGGCTCACAACACACAAACACAATATACAAACTTGTATATAAAATATTATATGCATTGACCCTTCTTTTCACAACCATGGATCGCAACAGGTTCAAGTATGAAAATAAGCCACAACCTTATCTTTCATTACATCGTACCAAATCCCAACTAGTTCAACTTACATCTGATAATGATATCATTCTTACAATCTTACATAACTCATCTACAACATAAAACTCCTGCTAGCTCGATCCAACTTATCCTGGAATCCTAGCTCGCACACTGGATTGGGAATTCTCGTTACCGACATTTTCCTTTTCAGCTGTTGAAAATATAAAAAAGTTTGCAAGAGTGAGCTAACTAGCTCAGCAAGTCATAATAGCAATAATTGAGGTTAAACAATAACCAATTGAAATGACTCAGAAAAAAAAATATTTTTTTGTATAAGCAATGATTAGAATTGGATATTCACATTTCATTTTAAAAACCAAGGTTAGGCTACTGATCAGTCACGCACTAACCCCGAGCAAGGCTCCCATCTTTGCTCTACATACTGGTTCCAAGGCACGCATTGGCCTATTATGACCACGAATCTGGTCCGACCAAGAATCTGGTCCACATTTATAAAATCATCCAATTCTAAAACAATTCAATATGATAACCAATGTAATTCAATAAGCTAAGTCATAAACAACATTTATCTTGAAGCATAGGGTGATTCACAATACCATGAAGGTATAACAAGGAATTCAAAAAGATTAGCTTTCGATCAAGGAAAGAATCAGAAAGTAGAAGACCAAGGGTTCAAGGGTTCCAAAGATTGGTCTTCTGTAATAAGAAATAAGGGTTGGTATGTCAAGCAATTCAATATCAGAAATCATTATGTGGTAGATATGTATTTGTGGAGTAGTATCGTATGTGTCTGGATCGTATCTGAGAATTCAACAATCAATGGTTCATGAAGAATAAGGCTTATGGCTCAAGATCAATAAGAATCAGGGTTCACGATTGAATAGTTTAAAGCATTTGTAATATAAAATAGAATTTATTTTGAATAATAGCAACATGTTATGAGAAAGTTCAAAAATATTTGCAATATATCTTAAAGAAAGGTTTAGAAGTACTTTCCTTGTCAAAGATGATTTCCAACTTTACTTGTACTCATCTAACAGTTTTATTCATCAATCACTTTCATTTTCCTTCTATGCATTTCTTCTATTCATCAATCACTTGCCTTCTCTTTCTACGCTTCAGTTCTATTTACGGATCACTGACTTTCTTTTTCTATGCCTCGCTTACTCTGCTAGGCATCACAAGTATCTATCAATACTCAATCTCATATCATTCTAGTTGTGACAAAGACGTCATAAGCTTTTATATACCCTTCGTTTTACCCAAATCCGATTTACGGATTGAAAGTTACAGTTAAAAATAGTCAAACAATGCACGTACAGTCATATTATACAGAAATCAGATCACATATAGCACATAGCACGTAAGATATTCAATCCAAATAATTTTTCAAAGAAGATTCAGGGTTAAAATGATTTTCTAGGTATTTAATACTAATTTTTGAACATTTTTCGGAATTAAAATGGGCCTCCGAATCATTTTATAATTAAATAATAGGGTTCAAACACCCGAATCTAACTTTAAAACCATTTAATAATAATTATCAAGCCTTGAAAATAATTTAAAATAATATTTTAAAGCTCGAAACTATTTTTCAGAATTTTTAAATCCAAATAAGTAATTAAATCTAATTAAATAATTAATTAAGATTAATTAATAACTAATTAAATTAATGAATCAATTAATATTTAACTTAATTGACTAATTAATTAATTATCAACTAATATTAATTAATTAGATAAGATTTAAAAATAATTTTCAGAAATTAAATAATGAATTTTGGAAATTTTAAATAATAAAAATAAATTTTTGAAAATATTATAAAAAAAGCGAATACATTTTCTGAAAATAATTAAGTAGAAATCTAATTTTTGAAATTTTTATAAAGAGGGATCCAAATTTTATAAATTTTTAAAACCAGAATATCAAGTTTGCAAACCAGGGAAAACTTCGGGTATTTAAAAAGTAATTTTGCCCGTCGTCTTCCCCGTTTTCAGCTCCGGTGGCCGGCCACCATTAACGGCGGCCAACAAGCTTTTCCGGAAAGCTACAGACCGCCCAGAAACTTGCAAGATTAGCATCGTTTGTTTGTTTCAACGCCAGAAATCCAAATATGCAATTATATTCTCCGAATATCACAGAGTTTGGCCGAAACGATTGATTGAAAATATCGCCATCGGTGAGGTTGTTTTTCCGTCCATCACCTTCCAGGAATCGTTTATTAAAAGCAATGGTACCATTCGATTCTTCTTTTCACAATCTAAAACATAGTGTAATCATTTGCGTCTAATAACCCCTAACAAAAAAATGCCTAATTTTAAATTAAGAACATTCATACACATAAACCCTAATTTTTCAATTCGAGAATCAAACCATAATTTGACCATGTTATTAAACTCCAAAGTAGTCATATAATATCCCAAAATGACCAGAAAGAAAAGCTCTACATGATTCTAGCATTAAATCACACAAACAACATCAAGAACAAAAATTCATATTCTAATCATCAAATAATTCGAATTAAATTAATTAAATAAGAAAATCACCTTGATTTCTGCATCAAAATAGATGGTGGATTCAGAAAGGTATTTTCGAGAGCTTCGTTTTGATATATTGCACGCCCAAATCGGAGTTCGATAAGGCCTTCGTTTGTGCGTTTGATTATGAAAAATACAACATTTTTAGGGGTTTTCTCTGTATTTTCTATATTTTTACTGATCGATTATGATTATACGAATAAAATGAAATAATAAAAGGGCTATATATATTTATGGAATATTGGATCGTTTTGGATCGATAAATTAGTTACTTAACCGCTAAGTAACTGCAAAAATGATCCGATTTGGTACCCGTATTGGATAATTATCCAAACCGGGCTTTTTATAAAACACTTTATACGAAAATAATGTAATAATATCCCGTCTTTCGAGCATACGGGTTTTGTTGATTCACCGAAATGATTATCGTATCGAAAATCTTGCGACGGGCCGCGCATGGGTCAAACCGTAATCCGTATTGAAAAAGTCAAAACACGGAAAATGTCCGGAATTATCAGATTAGGTTAGGAAGGAGTTTTCGGAAGAGTTGCGGGTTGTAAAAACGTAAAAACGGTTGAAGTTGGACGATTCCCGGGTTTATAAAATAATTTTATAATTATTCAGAAAATAATTAATAAATTCATAAATCAATATAAAATCATATAACAGTCCAAAAATTACCAAAAAAAATACTATAATTACCTATATTTTATTCCGGTCATAATAAAATTAACACACTTATACTTTACCACATGTAAGCATCCACATATCCACACCAATCATCAGATAATTTACCAAAAATTATATTATAATCACATAAAAATCATTTATTGATAAAAATAATTACACGTGATATCCCAGATATTATATCCTTCCCCCCTTAAAAGGATTCTGTCCTCAGAATCATACTAAGGATCAGATAATGATACATCCAAGTATCTCACATCCATTTTCTCATGTTAATCCCTCAACCTTACAACTTTTCATAAACATTTACTCGCAGCATCACTCACTACATAACAGCCTCTTGCTGACATCAAATTCTATTAGTTGCTCATATAAATCAATTCAAGTCTCCATTTTATATATAATGGAGCTAAATTAGTCTTTATGAGTATACACATATAAACACCTATGAACCTGCTATACGTGTGGCGGTGAAGCCAACTCACTTACACTTATCTTGCCTATTTTACTGTTATAAAAGGGTCAACATAATGCCTATTAATTCTCTTTTCTTTCTATTTCTAGTAATTCGTGCTCATGAACGTTTCTAATAGTTACTGGTTGTTGAACTCCATTCCCACATGTTCCTCTGTTCAATTAACCTAGTTTGTAATCGCTTCCAATTGCATTCGAGGCTCTTTAATCGTTCTATTAAACTTCCCGTCCATCTGCGAATGATATACTAAAACCATGGCGTATTCGATTTCTAACGTTCTAGAAATAAATAAATAAAAATTAACGAGAAAATCTCGAATGAATATGATTGACACACAACTTATGACAATATCTTATTTTTCCTTGAATCACAATTGAGTATATTTGCTGAGTGAAAATCTCTCACTACTTTGAAGAAAATACACTAACCTAGAGGCATCACCAGCATATTCTAACCCATATTATCATTTATTTTGGTTTTAAGAAGTTCTCATACGAAAGTGACTGCAATGCTTTCCTTGGCGTCTAGTCACATGTAACGTTTATTCCTTTTTTTTGCGCCATACTATCAGAAAGTCTTCTTTGACATCTATGTCTTATATTGTATTCTCAGAGTAGCTTGAATCCCTTGAGTTATCGTAGCCAAATTCATATCTTTGATTTCCGCCTTACTTAATGTCCGTTCATCTAGGAGTGGTATATACTAGTTTGGTTCGACATAATTAATCATATTTTGAATACTCTTGTCAAATCTCAAATCAAACAATATTGATCATTTAAAATCAATTTCCGGATCTGATGACGTACCATCATTTCTTCAAGAAGCAACTAACCCACTTATTGGACGAATGATTTATTAATAAAAGGGACTGATTAGGTTTGGATAACCTATCGATAATGATGCAATTAACGCTTTTCTCACCTTTAGTTCTCAGGTGATTTCACTACGACGTCTCCTGGAGAAATGTATCCATCTAGCCTTTGATGTCCCGCCTTAAGTCTTGGGTAGGTATAACAATTATTTACATGTTTTCTCCCATTTTCTCTTCACTTCTGGTCACTAGATATTTTCTTTTAGCCTTCGGTACTTGATCGTACTCCTGGGATGCATTCCATATCTCAATTTATAAATTTTTCCTCAAACTCTTCACTTTACTCCTATCCCACATAATACCCATATCTTACCTATATTCTGGCATCTTATAAAGTTTCTTTATCATCCTTTTGATTCCACTTCCTTTCCTATTTTCGTTCCTCATTCTCGTAGCTCATTCAAAACCGAATTCTTGACATTAATACTCATTTTGATGTCATATCAAATTAGATATCAATACGAACTTTGATACTCACAACATCCCATTCTGAAGTAAACATCAATCATCTATATTAATACCACTTTAGATATTTAACAACAACATAAGTATCAACATCAATCAAAAATTGAATTAAAGTTGTATCTCACCTTTATCCAAAACAGGAATACTTGGTAAATCATTTATTGTATGATTATAAAAACAATTTGGAAACACGAAGTCCTTCAATAAACTTTATTACAGATGATAAAATCTCTTTGATCATCTAATAAAATCCGTATTGGTGTAGTTATTAATGTAATATATAAGTGATGATGTCAAAGATCAATGGAGATAACAATATCATTAGTGTCTCTGATCAAAGTATGAAGCAAGCCAGATGGACATCTGATCTAAGGAGGAGATTAATGAACTATTATTTTTGGTAATCAGTTAAACTTGGGGCCAACCCTAAGTAAGTTGTTTTGTTATCTTAATTTGTATTTTGTACTTGTAACACTTAAAGTCTGTAAAAATGCAAAGGAGCAGACTGGAGTCTTTTTCCTAAAATAGTATCAATCCTAAGGATTCTATCTGGAAGAAGATCAAGAAAATCATGCCTCAGAAGAATTTTGAAGAAACTTGGAGTTGAATAAATCTGATTGGAGAAAAATACTCTAAGTCAAAATCTCTACAAGTCACAGATTTAATGTTATAGAGAAGTCATTCGAGAACTCCAGAATGGCTTATCGGGAAGTCAGGATAGCTACTATAGAACTCAGGAAGATATTGACAAGACAAATTGAAGAACTGAAGATTGGAGATATCGACAAGTCATTCCTACACTAGAGAACTCAGAGTTATCGACAAGTCTACATTCAGTAGAGAACTCTGAGTTATCGATAATTCAAGTTCCACTAGAGAACTCAGAGATATCGATAAGTCAAAATTCACTAGAGAACTCTGAGATATCGACAAGCTGAATTTGACTAAAAGAACTCTGAGATATCAACAAGTCAAGAAGCCACTAGAGAACTAATAGTTATCGATAAGTCAAAGTGAAGATGTGAAGTCTAGAGATCTTGACAAGCCTAAAATCTCTTATAGAGAACTGAAGACCTCTACAAGCCAAATTAAACATAAAATACTGGAGAGCTCGATAAGTCAATATACTTATCGAGATGTCAAGTGTTTTATAAACCTTAACTGGAGATCTCGAGGTACAATCTCAAAGTACAAAATTGCATATCCGTTGAATATCCAAGATAAACAATCAACAAACAATCCAACAGCTGGATTGACAAGTCTACAAAAAGCAGCTTGAAGAATGTGCAAGATCAATGACAAAGATTAACTGACAGAGGAAGATTAAAGTGAACACGGGATGCTAAAGATATGCTAAGCCAGAAATGGAAGATCTGCTTTTCTATAAATAGAAATGACAAGTGACAGTTTAGAAAAGCTAATAGCATGTTTTATTATCCACTGTGTAAACCAGTAGTTAACTAAGTTATAAAGTTAACACTGGTCATTTAGTCAGTTGTAACAATTTAGATCAAATTTCTTGTAACACTTTCAAGGAAAATCTAAGCTCTTTATCAACAAAGAGCCTAGAAATTTTGTAGCAAATCATTCTTAATTTTAATATAAAATTAAGTGAGTTTTGAAGATCTGTTTTCTTTATTGTTCTGCAAGTTTAAATTCTGCATGAACACATTTCACTACAAGAATTAATTTACTTTGTTCAACCATAAACATTCAAGAAAAACTCAAAAACAGTAAAACACATTCACCCCCCCTGTGTGTTATTCATTTCCTAACAAGTGGTATTAGAGCAATATCTGAAATTAAATAGATTTAAGATCTTGGAAGAATGAATGTACAAAAAATCAGTAGTATCAAAATTCCTACCTTTGACAAAGCTAACTACACTCTTTGGAAAAAGAAAATGATGTTGTTCATCAAGATGGCCAATCCACTCTACATTCAGATCCTCAAGGATGGACCTTTCATTCCTACTGTTAGAATTGAGGAATCTACAGATGGAGACAGGATTATCCCAGCTCTTTATGCTCCAAAAGATCCTGTTGAGTATACTGATCCTAAAAAAGAGAAAGTCTCCCTGGATAGTAGTTTGCAATTAATATTGATTGAGTCACTTGACAATGCGATGTACAACAACATTATCAACTGTGACACTACCAAGAAAATATGGGAAAAGATTGAGATACTCTGTGAAGGAACTGAAGAAGTTAGGTCAAACCAAAGAAGGATACTGATTTCACAGTATGAGGGTTTCATGGCTAAGCCAAAGGAAAGCATTACTGATGTGTTTCAAAGATTCAATAAGCTGATAAATGACTTGCAACTTCATGACAAATACTATGAAACTGAAGAAGTGAATCAAAAGTTCCTGTTTACTCTCCCTGATCATTTGGAACAGAAAATCTCAGCAATCAGGGAAGGGAGAGACTTAAGCAGAATAACACTGGAAGTTCTATATAGAATTATCAAAACATATGAACTAGAGATGATTCAAAGACAATAATTGAGATCTGGTCAAGGACAAGTTATGGATGGCTCAAGTGCTTTAATTGTAAATGAAAGTCAAACATCCAATGATAACCAAGATCTCAAACTCCAGTTGTCTCAGCAAGAGAGCAAAGAACAAATGATTCACAGGAACAAGTTACTCTAGAATTGGGAAAAGATGAGTTCTATACTCTTGAAGAACTGGATGAGCTAGATCAGTCAATGGCTAATTTTGCTAGGAAATTCTCTAATATTAGAGTAAAAAAGCCAAGATACTTCAAGAATAAAGGACAGTCTTTCAACAAAGACAGCAGCTGGAAGGAAAAAGGGAAGTACAATTCTGATAGCAAGAATGGCTACAAAACTGGATCTGTTGACAGATCTAATATAAGGTGCTTCAATTGTGATGAACTGGGCCACTTTGCTACAGAATGCAGGAAACCCAAGAAGGTAACAAAAGATAAAGCTTATCTTAAACTTGAAGCAAAGTATGAAGCTCTTCTGAAGAAACAGCAAAGCAAAGCTTATATTGCAGAAGGTAAAAGTTGGGATGACTATGAAATTGATGAAGATGAAGAACTTGGAAACTATGCACTCATGGCTTTGGAGCAAGGAGAATCATCCTCATCTGAATCACAGGTACCAACTCTTACCACCACTGATTTAAATGTGAATCAATATAAGGAAACTGTTGAGAAGATGAGCACATAAATGTTTCACATCCACACAAGCATGGTTGCTGCTAATGAAGAAGTTAGCAGATTAACAAAGTTGAATGAGAAGCTTGAGAATGAAAAACAAGGAACTAAATTGTTGACAATGGAGCTTGAAGCTTTGAAACAAGAAAATGGTTATCTGAAGAACAAGCTGAAGTGTGCAAATGAGATTGAGGATGTGCTAAGGGAAAAACTGGAGAAAAATGAGGTAAAGTTTAAGTCTTTCAATAATGTGTCTGAATTGGTTGGTCAGTACCATGAGAAAATCAAACTATGTGCAAACATTGCTATTGGTCTTGATTATGATGCTTTGAACAGCAAAAAGAATAACATAAGGGACAAAGAGAAAGCAACAGAGAATAAAAATGTTCCAGCAATGCAGAAAAAGGTTGGGTCACCTATGTTCAAGGCTTGTGAAGTAGACTTCAGTGAAGAAGAATTGATTATCAAGCAAGAAATTGCAGATGAGGATAATGAAAAGAAAAATACAAACTCAACTCAATCTTCTATGGATGAAAAAAATCTCATGGACAATCAAAACACCAAGACTCCTGTCAAAGGAACAAAGATTGAAGATGCAGGAAAGAAGAAGAAAAATAGAAATGGGAAAATAGGGATAAACAAAATCAATGATCTAGCCTATGTTGCAGATGCTCCTAGAAAGAAGTGTGAAAAATTTGGCTCTGCAAATCATCTAACTCACCTTTGTAAAAAGGTTGTCAGTAAGCCAACTGAAGGAGTTTGCAAACACAATGAAGCAGATTTAAATGATCCCTACTCATTCTGTGATAAGTTTGATTGCATCCCTTGCAACTTGAAAGTGATGAAGAGTTGCCACAAACTGAGAGTAGACCTTAGAGAAACAAAAATTGAGTCTACATCGGAAAGGGAAAATGCACAACAATCATGGAACTCTACTTAATCTGAAATAACTCACTCTACTTTTGCTAAATTAGTTAACAAGAAGAAAATACCCAACACTGCTTCGGTCACTAAACATATATGAATCTCATTGTGTGCAGGGCAAAGTGAAGAAAGTCATATGGATCATTGATAGTGGATGCTTGTTAGGCATAGAACACGCGCTAATAATTCACGCAAGTATACGCGTTCGCAAGTAATATAGAATAATTTCTAGTTCGTTCCCACATAGACTCGGACTAATTATGTTCAATTAACACTTACTCACCCATGTATGATTACTTCTCAATGTCAAGACAATAACACTTAAATTTGATTAACTAATTATTAACTACAAGTAACTACGAGAATTAAACACTTAATGGACACTTGAATTAACAATATTAAACACACATGAGATTATAACTTCATTACTACTTCCTTCAATAGTCATTGTTATTACCCTTAGCATGTGACGGTGATGATATTAATCGAACAACACGAAACTGATAAAACCCAACTTTTGTTGTACTAATACCATTCTACAAAACATTCACAATTAAGATAGAAGTTGAATAGGCATCAATTATGTTGAGACCCTATATATCTACAGAATTTGACAACATAATGATTTAAGCACAAGTTATTCTTTATGATTACACAGGGCAAGTAAAACGGTTAGAGTTACCCACTAATCATGCATACACATACATGAACCTATGCTAGCATGGCAAGTTCTAAACCTCAAGATCCACTATCGCTTCATAGGAGATTAACAGACTATCTTATATGTTCGCGACGCACATAAGATGAATAAGCGCAACCTATGTTAGATATCATACAATCATCACACACTAAGGTATTAAACAACTAACTAAAGAATTCCATAGTAAATCTGTTACTACCCCATGATCACGATTAGCCCATGATAGAACTCATCGTCACCATGGGTTCATATGAAAACATGATAATAACACACAATATAAACTAATAAAAATACATATTAAAACCAGAGTATGTCACAAGAGTAATAAGGTTCAAAGTAAAGAAAACTAGCATCCACTGATACAACGAATAAAAGAATCACAAGAAAACGTATGCTTCCTCTTCTTCATTGCGATGTGCTAAAACGATCTTCTTCCTTCTCTCCTTGCTCCTTGCTCCTTACTTGATACCACGCTTTTGTGAAACGTCTCTGAGAACTACTTATATAGAAGCCCACAAGAACCAGTCATCTCAGAAGTCCATCAGAATAAGGATTATAAAATTCAGAATTAATTTTCTCGTCCCTGAGCGGCCGCCCAGCTTCCATGAGCGGGCGCCCAAGCTCCTGAGTGGCCGCCCAGCATCCTGAGAGGGCGCCCAGCAGGCTATTGGAAAATTTCTCATTCTGCTCCCGATTTTTGCTGCGTTCTACCCCCAACTTTCCACAACCAATGCCAAGCACTTCCCTAGGCTTATTTCTGATGAATTCTTCTTACATACGCATGTTATACCCTGAAATGCAAAAACAATAGAAAAACGCGTCAAATACACACAATACCTGATTTCAAGACATCAATTCAAGCCATTATAAGACGTTCTAAGTGGTATAAAATGCCACTTATCACACCCCCAAACTTAAATCGATGCTTGTCCTCAAGAGTCACAGACTCAAAAACAAAACAAAAACATGCATGAATGCAATCTACATGAAATGCAGCGATCCCCCTCACGATGACTAAACCAACCAACTCATAACATCTCAACAAATGCAATTAGGCGAATAAAGATCAATCAAATCATGCAAACTAACATACAACCAGAAACGTGGTATGTGCGGATGCTTACAGATATGCTTCGAAACTCGATCAATTATCATAACTCGATTATCCTCAAGGCAATCACATGATTATATAAAGAATAAATTCTAGACACAAAATGACTTATAACACTTTAAGATCACTGGAGCTTATTACGGAATCATGCTTTTATTCAACACAACAACAAATGCTTATTTGACCGTGCAATGAGTGAGGTCCACAAAAGACTTATGCAATGGCATCCATTAGCGAGCGTTAGGTTAGCGGATCCCAGACTATAAAATCCTTAGGTCACTAGGCACAAAGTCCCCTAAGAACTTAATAACTCGAATACCAAAGAGCCCACTCGTGATCAATTATGCATTAACTCTTTTATTCCTTTATTTTTCTTTTTTTCTTTTTTTTCTCTTTTTTTCTATTTTTTCACTTTTTTTTTCAAATTTCTGAGCAAGTGCGTTTCGCTGAGCAAGTGCGTTTCGCTCCATCTTGCTCAACCCTAGACTACTCGCATAAAAATACGAGTCGGCTACTAGCCATTTGACGGCTAGCCATAATTAGCAATGAATTCCAATTTTTACTCCAATTTTTTTCTTTTAATGCCTTTTATCATTAAGGGCCTATCATAAATTCTAAGCATAATCAATAGATTAACCTCAAAAACCATCAAACCATGACAACCATCTAGTCCTTAAGCATACTCTAAGACTTAGTGAAATTACAAGTGTTTCTAGCATGCATGTCAACCTACAAGACTCAATCATCACTCTAACGCTATCACTACACTTGCATCAATATCACAAATCAATCGGTAAATCAACGCAAAAGGGATCATGGTATATGCATGAGCTAAATGACATGAGTTAAATGACATGATAAATAAAGCTATAAAATAAAATAAAAAATAATAATAAAAAAACTATTATATGGAAAAAACATGCAATTATATGAACTAAACTATCATGAATATGCAACTACATGACACACACAAAAATATTCCTTAACTACCACCCCCAAACTTAAAATCTTCACTATCCCCAGTGAAGGTAGTAGAAAGGAATACAGGGTATACCTACTCGGAGAAATCATCATCATCACCCTCAGAGGGTGGAGTGTCAGGAGGCGGATAAGCAGAGTCCTCACCAAAAACGGGCCACTGGATGTCAGCTCCAAGGCTTCTGAAAGCAGTCCCAAGTGTAAGGGTGAGCTCCTGAGCGAACCTACTCTGCATCTCATACATCGCATCCATCCTTCTCGACAGCCTCCTATACTGGACATCAGCCATCCCAGCACCTTCCTGGGCTCTAGAAGAGCCTGCCTCATCATGAACCTGGCTGAGCCTAGCCATAGTAGCACCAGCTGCTGTACGTCCTCCTGGAAGACGATATCCCAAACCATGCTCCTCGGGCTCTCCACCCTTCTACTCCTGTATCGCATTCAGACTCGCTGAGTTAATTGGAGCGTCCGACATCTACAGCTGCTCATGAGAAGGCCAATGAACTCCCACTGCTCTGTACAGCTTCGTGACAGTAGATGCATAAGGGATGTTCATGTGTTTCGCCCCCCTCAAAAACTTCAAAATCCCTTGGTAGATGAACTCACCAAGGTCCACATAATACTCCTCATTCAAGATCCCCCATAACAACCTTGCTCACTCAACTGTAACCTCATGTGCATGCGAAGTAGGCAAAATATTAGCACAAATAAAAGAATTCCATGCACGGGTATACCTATTCATCGCAATCGCCGGAAAAGAACGATACTCGTTAGATCCCGTCTTGAACTTCCACACCGTGCCCAGCTAACAGAGAGTAGCACAAATCAAATCCAAATCAAAGTCCTCGTGTGTCTTCTCATTCCAATTCTCCTCCGTGGGCTTCTGTTGTCGCTGCCCAATAACACAGCGAATCGCCTCTGGCTGATAATCCACAGTAAACCCACGAACAACAGTAAACCCATTCTTTTCAGCCTTGGCATTCGCATAAAACTCGCGAACCACACTCATTGGAACCGCCTCCGGCGACTCACAAAAAGAAATCCACCCTTTCTCCGCAATCATCGGTAACAACTCACCATCCCTCCCTGATGGTAAAAATCCCCTCTCCTTCAAAATTGGCTTAGTGAGAAGCCTAAAATAATCCTCCTCTGCAGCCATATCTATCAAACGAGGCATCGCAATAGTCCTCCTTGAAAAATCAGCAGTAGGAACGGTGATGCTGCTATCAATAGTTCGGGATCTCTTAGGTGCCATTGAAACTGAGAAAAAGTGTTTAAGAGTTGTGTTTTGAGTGTAGGAGAGAGTTTTAAAGTTAAAAGTATATGGGAGTGTATATGGAGGAGTTGTGTGTATATGGGGTAGGAATTAGGGTTAAAATTAGAGTAGAAGTGGGGTTTGTGGGAGATAAAACTTGGGTTGTGTAAAAGAACTCGTGGGTTGTGGGTTTGTATTTTGTTTTTGGGTTTTTCTGATTGTTTTTGTATTTTTTTAAGGCAAAAAAAAAATCTGATAGTCGGGTCCTGAGCGGCCGTCCAGGATTCCTGAGCGGGCGCCCTAGACTCTGAGCGGCCGCCCAACTTTCCTGAGCGGGCGCCCAAGGGGTTTCTGGAAAAAACATTTCTGCCCAATTTTCCGATTTTTTTTGGGTTTTTTGGATATGGTACTATCTTCTAAAGGTTCCTAAAGGCTAAAGTCTTGGGTTGCCTCCCAAGAAGCGCTTCTTTTACATCATTAGCTTGACGTAGAGGAGTTCGATCAAGTTGACAATAAAACGGCACTAACCACTTCCCGGTTTGCCATGTCCCCATAGTAATGCTTCAATCTCTGACCATTAACCTTGAATGCTTGGCCCGGATCGTTATTAAAAATCTCCACCGCTCCATGTGGAAACACAGTTTTGACAATAAAAGATCCAGACCACCTTGATTTCAACTTTCCAGGAAAAAGTCGGAGACGAGAGTTGAATAAAAGAACTTCCTGCCCCGACACGAATGACTTATGAGATAGCTTCCTGTCGTGCCACCTTTTTACTTTTTCCTTGTAAATTTTGTTGTTCTCGTATGCTTGAAGTCGAAATTCATCAAGTTCATTTAACGGAAGCATTCGCTTCTTCCGAGCTGCATCTAGATTAAGGTTCAACTTCTTCAACGCCCAATAAGCCTTATGCTCAAGCTCCGCAGGTAAATGACATCCCTTACCATAAACAAGTTGAAATGGGGACATCCCAAGTGGAGTCTTGTATGCTGTTCTATAAGCCCAAACAGCTTCATCGAGCTTTAAAGACCAATCTTTCCTTGATGGACAAACAACTTTCTCTAGAATGCGCTTGATCTCTCTATTAGACACTTCAGCTTGACCATTAGTTTGCGGATGATAGGCAGTAGCAATACGATGATTCACATTGTAGCGCTGCATCATAAAAGTGAACTTACGGTTGCAGAAATGCGACCCTTCATCATTTATGATTACTCATGGCGTCCCAAACCTTGTGAAAATCTGCTTATGAAGAAAATTCAACACTACCTTTGCATCATTAGTCGGTAGAGCCTTGACTTCTACCCATTTCGAGACATAATCGACTACCAGCAAGATGTACTGATTGTTGTAGGATGAGACAAATGGTCCCATGAAATCGATTCCCCAAACATCAAAGACCTCGACTTCAAGCACACATTTAAAGGCATCTCATCCTTTCTAGTAAGATTCCCCACTCTTTGGAAACGATCACACCTTAAAATGAACTGATGTGCATCCTTAAACAAAGTAGGCCATAAAAAACCTGCTTACAGAATATGAGCTGCTGTCTTTTCACGACCATAATGTCCACCATAAACTGTGGAATGGCAGTCTCGTAATATCCCCTCCGTCTCATTGAATGGGATACATCTCCTGATGATCTGGTCAGCTCCCTTTCTAAACAAATATAGTTCATCCCACATGTACCACTTCACCTCATGCAGAAACTTCTTCTTTTGAGCCGCATTCATATTAGGAGGCATTATATTGCTGACAAGATAGTTCACAATATCTGCGAACCATGGCTCTTCCTCCTGAACTGCGAACAACTGCTCATCCGGAAAAGATTCGTTGATCAATGTCTTATTATATGAAGTCGAACCAGGATTCTCCAATCTAGAGAGATGGTCAGCTACTTGATTCTCAGTACCTTTTCGATCCTTGATCTTTAACTCAAATTCCTGTAGCAAGAGCACCCAACGAATAAATCTAGGCTTCGAATCCTTCTTTGAGACTAGATAGTGAATGGCAGCATGATCAGTGAATACTGTCACCTTTTTCCCAAGCAGATAAGATCGAAATTTTTCGAAACCAAAGACTATAGCCAAGAGCTCCTTCTCAGTAATGGTGTAGTTCATTTGAGCTCCATTAAGTGTCTTACTAGCATAGTAGATCACATGAAAAAAATTATTCTTGCGCTGCCCAAGAACTGCTCCCACTGCACAATCACTCGCATCACACCTCATCTCAAAAGGTTTTGTCCAATCAGGTGCCGTAATAACTAGTGTAGTTATCAAACTCTTCTTGAGAGTCTCGAATGCCGCCAAACATTCATCATCAAATTTGAAAGGCACATCTTTCTCGAGCAAGTTGCACAACGACTTAGATATCTTCGAGAATTCCTTGATGAAACACCGATAAAAACCCGCATGACCAAGAAAACTAAAGATTCCTTTCATAGAAATAGGTGGTGGAAGATTTTCAATGACTCCCACCTTGGCTTTGTCCACCTCAAGACCCTTGCTAGAGACTTTATGCCCAAGAATAATGTCTTCACGTACGATAAAGTGACATTTTTCCCAATTGAGCACCAAATTAGTTTCCACACACCTTTTGAGCATCGGACAAAGATTATTAAAACATTCATCATACGAATGTCCAAAGACGGAGAAGTCGTCCATGAACACTTTGACATTGTTTCCAATCATATCACAGAATATAGCCATCATACATCTCTGAAAAGTGGCAGGTGCACCACATAAGCCAAACAAAACTCTGCGAAAAGCAAACGTGCCAAATGGACAAGTGAAGGTGGTCTTTTCTTGATCTTCTGGTGCAATGCAAATCTGATTATACCTCGAATAGCCATCCAGAAGACAATAATACTCATGAACATCCAACATGTCAAGCATCTGATCAATAAATGGAAGAGGGAAGTGATCCTTTCTCGTGGCTTTGTTCAACTTTCTGTAATCCATGCATACCCTCCATCCTGTGACTGTTCGAGTGGGGATGAGCTTGTTCTTCTCATTTGCTACCACAGTTATACCTCATTTTTAAGGTACACATTTCACGGGGCTCACCCAAGAACTGTCAGAAATAGGATATATGATTCCCGCATCTAGCCACTTCAGAATTTCTTTATTCACCACTTCTTTCATGATAGGATTAATGTTACGACCGGCATTTTATGTAATATTATTTGTGAATAATATTAAGTTAAATAAAAATATATTCAATGATTGTGCGCTAGTGTGAGTAAAAATTTCTGCATTATAAATTTGCTTTGTGTAGTATATGATTTTTCAAAGCAAAAGTTTACTTAATTTCTTTATTTTTGATTTATAAGGAATATTCTAAGCCTTGGAGAAATTTTCTTTTAAAAGACATTTTGTACACAAATTTTGAAAATGATTTTATAAAGTCTCTAAAAATCCAAGTTATTTTATGGTATAAATTTTATAATTTTTGAACTTGTACTTTATTATATAAAAATAAATCTTTGGAAATTAGTTGCTTAATAATTATCAAATTACATGAATAACCTTGCATGCAAACTCTCTTCTATTTAACCAAAGGGCTAAAGAGTCAATAACCACCCCACTAACTCACAATTTGCTAGCCAAATTACCTCCTTGACCTTGCATGCAAACTTGCCTAACTTTGGCTAGAGGGTTACTCTTGTAACTTCTCACATCCACTCACTTGTGGGCAAATAAAAACCAAACAATCATGATGATCACTCCACCATTTCTACATTTTTCCTCCCTCTCCTCTCCCTCCTCCCACCTTTCCTCTCGGCTTTTTGCCGAAATCCTACCCCCTCCCCTTTTCTTCATTCCACATTCAAGTTCCCACCTCCCATACAAGTAAATATTACTTCCTATATCATGATCACATATATTCCAAAGAGTTTTGAGTAAAAAGTTTAAGTTTTAAAGTTGCATGTAAAGGTTTTAGTGAAACTCAAAATACAATCTTGATTCTTATGGATTTAAGGTTGTTTTTGAGAGGACTACAATGAATGGATAAGTGCCAAGTCATGAGAAGGAAAATCTTGATGATTTAATGGCCATTTCCATCCATTTCATTCGGCCATGACCATATGGGAGCCGAATGAATGGTCCTTGAAATCATTCTTGTAGTTTTGATCAATTTTTTTGCATGTTTATGTGATAATGACTTGAATTTGGTGGTGAAAATTTGATAAAACTCCTTGCATGCTAAGTGATCATCTAGGTATACCATAGGCTAGGCTTGCATGTCAATTTTAAGATGGAATATATGTAGAAAATATGTTGTTTTGGTTTGAAAAACCCGAAGGCATGCATGCATGTGGAATTCTCTTAGTTTGTTGTAAGATTTTGACCATTTGGAAAAGATTTTGTTAGTGAGCCTTAATTTCAGTAGGAATAATGTGATAATATGGATTTATGCTTCTTGTTGCATGGTAATAATTTGTGGTTATCTTTTATAAAAATATATATCTTGTTGTTTCAAAAGCATAAAGGTTTATGATTTGTTAAGAGTAGTCTCTTTTATTTTGCCATAGTTGCACCATAGGTAAGGATGATCTCACCAAGGGTATTTTGAGAAAAAGGGAGTTAGTTCAGTAGAACACCAAGTATAGGTCTTGGTTTAAGTATTTAGTTGTTGATAATTGGGTTTGTCAAGTCAAAACCTTGGAAAATGAGAGTTATAGTTTCTGCAGAAAAATCAGTTTAGTACCCTGAGTTTAGAGTGAGTTTTGACCATGTCATTGATGTGCACTTTGAGGCCCAAGCCACCAGAAGTTAGTATGGGGAGTATATAATAGGTTTTAGGAGTTGGTTGGAGGTTTGCATGTCATTTGGTTAGGTGCACAAGTAGAATAACAAAATCTGTCCAGCAGGGGACAGTTTTGTTGCAACTTAGAAATAGGGAGATTTGGCCATGTCATGGGTAGGCCCTCATTAGGCCCAATTGGGCCTTAGTTAGAGGGTATGTCAGAGAAGTTTTTCCAACCATAGTTCATAGGATATGAGCTAGAACCATGTGTCACAAGTTAACTCAAGTCAGGGCATTTTCTGCCCAGAAAACAGGGGAACCTTGGACTTTTAGCTTAGGCCCAAGAAGGCCCAAGCCAGGCCTTTGAGCCACATCAAGCTTGTGAGATGCCCTTAGGTCAGGAGAGTCTTGTGTAAAAATTTTGAAGAAAAACTTGTAGTTTAAGAGTGTCTAATGCACTCAAGAAACCTTAGTTACCATTCTGAAATTTGCACCAGTGAGCACTTTCACTTATCACATAGTTTTAGGACACTTAGAAGTGAGTATTAGGTCGACCACCATAGTTGTAAGATAGTATAAGGTCAGTAGAACAAAAGGCACAAGTGAGGGTCAATAGGTTTTGGATAATTTAGGAAATGCACATTGAGTTAGGAAGCCCAAATTCGAAGACTTCGTTTAGTTAGCGACCAAGTAACTTAAGTGGTGAGTCGAGATCATCCAAGCCTAGTGTGGCATTATGGTGTATATGATGTTATTTGGTATTAATATACGATATGTGATTATGTGGCTACGTGTGTACATTTGAAAATATAAATGTTGGATATGAATTGAGTGTGTATAGGCCTAAGTGCCATCCATGTTTAATTTCGGGTTGTAAATAGGTTAAGATGGTAAGAATATATTATAATGAGGATTATTATTATTTATGTAGGATCTCGAGACGAGGGAAAACTTGCCATAAAAGTCGAGTGAAGCTCCAGTTGTTGCTCCTACCAGTCAGACCAGACCAGTCTATCTCAAGGCAAGTGATTCAACTTGACCTTCGCATTTACTGTAACCAGTTCATATATATATCGATGCAATTATCCTGAGTCATTTTGATATATTTAAATCAAGAGTATCTTTTGTTTATCTTTGAGTTACATAGAGATGCCATGAACCCTCGAGTACGTATTGCAAGTAGTTCAAAAGTCTTTCATGATAGTTTAATGCCATGATAAAATAGAGATGTGTTATAATACCTTATTGATCCTTTTGATTATCATGCTATTGATCCCTGAGAAATCTTGATGTTGCACCCTGATGCTTTGATTTAACTCTTGAAATAACCTCGATAGAAACTTTATCTTGATATCTAAAAGCCAATCTTTTCTTAAATTCATTCATGATTGTTTGATAACCCTATCCTTACCCTAAAGCTTGATGCCCTGTTATATCTTGAGCTGATGATCACTTCCTTTATATTTTAGCACCTCTATCCTATTGGAACCAGTGATGCTTATCTCCTTGATGTTCTAATACCTATACCTT
The DNA here is from genome assembly GCF_009905375.1 of Apium graveolens. NCBI lineage: Eukaryota > Viridiplantae > Streptophyta > Magnoliopsida > Apiales > Apiaceae > Apium > Apium graveolens. The sequence goes on from NC_133650.1 coordinate 155,185,875, forward strand.
GTCTACAACCATTGCTTTAAGCCTAGTTTGGCATTACTCTTTCATATTATCCAATAGCCTTGCTTAATTTCCTTGTCAAAATTCTTGTTTATGGAAATCTCTCGATTACCCTAATATAGTAAAGTCTAGTAGATCATGGCCCTGAGATTTAGAGTCAGAATTCCAGTGTTTCAAGTTGATCTATAATCCCCTGATAAAAATGATTTCAGTCAAAAGAGATTTTGTCATAAATCGGCATCAGTTTTCGAAATGAATAAAAGGTGGATTTTTCAGTCCCAAAGGGGGACAAATGTTTTCTTGAATGGTGGATCTGGACTGAGACGCGAGTCCTTTCCACACTTATATTAGGCTTAAAAGTTGCCTAGGGATTCCCAATAATGTTTTAGAACCCAGCGAGGTTCGGGATTACTTCGCGGCTGATCACCGGCTGTAATCCGTAGCGTCATAAAATGATTTTGATTAAGAATGGTTTTAAAATTTGTTTTGATGCAAGCAAAATGATGCCAACTCACATATGTTTTTATCTTTCGATTATCATTGGTTATGTCATTCCATTGTCATTCCTAAAGGTATATCTCGATTTATGCTTTGCGTTGTATTGTTAGCACTTGTTGAGCTTTTGGCTCACTTCTTGCTTTACCCTTATATTACAGCTAGCAGCTATGGTTAGATTCAAGCAGACTGCCCGTAAGACCTGTGATGCTGATGCTTATGTTCGAGCTCAGGTAGAATAAGTAATAATAGTTGTGTGAGGACTCGGTATTTGTAATCAGATGTAATAGTTGGTAGTGTTGGGCTGTTTCAAACCCTAAACTGTAAGATCTTGGATTATGGTTGTATAATACTCATTAAAATGATGTAATAGCTATAATTATTTTGCTATTTAAGTTGGGGGTGTGACAGGTTTTGGTATCAGAGCTACGGTTTAGAGTCCCTGGACAGCCCAAATAGGTTATAGGATTTGTGTGTAGGTTATAGATACTACGCGAGAGAGTAGGTAAAGTAAATTATTATTAATACTCCTCTTATTGGTTGTCAGCAAAGGGCGCATTCCTCGTCATCCTCTGGGTCGGACGACACTATTGCTTTCTCCGTGTATGCTGAGTTGAGGCGCGAGTTCGATATGCTTCAGGGCAAGTACGACCGACTGATAGACCGACTGAAGAACGTGTATCCGGACAGCCGAAACCACGAAGGGAAGCCCAAGGAGCAGATGATTGCGAGACTTGAGACCTTGGTTGGGTACGTCAACACTAAGCTTGAGGAGATGCCAGTACACCGGGACCGTACCAGCCAGTATGTCATTCAGATGGTGGCGGATGAGCTCCAGAGCATTGCGAAGACGCTTCGAGAGGAAAAGTCTACCAAGCCCCGTTCAGATGGAGTGGAGCCTTAGTTCTTTCCATTTACCTTTCATGTTGTTGTACTATCAGACTCTATGGAATCCCCGGTTGATTCCGTCTTTCCTTTAAATAAGCCTGTTATTTCTAGAATCAGACTATGTCCCAATCCTATGTACTGTGACCTTTAAAATTTCAATAATTATGTGCTATTGTTCCAATTGCTCTCAACTGTTATTTTATGTTTTGTCATCATATCTGGAAACTTGACCCCATATGTAAACAAGAATGCCATGCGATACCCTCGAATCATTTTATCATTCATATTTGTTATAACACAACTCTTATTTCAGGATCATGCCTCCCAAAAAGAAGAATCCAACAACCACCTTCACCACAGACCCAAATATTCTTCAACTACTGGAAACCTTGCAACAGCAAACCAATGCTATAGCTCAACAACAACTAACCCTTCAACAACGAATTGAAAACCAAGATAACCGTGAGCCATATCAACCACCTGAACCACCAGTACCACCAAGACAAATTGTCACTTTCAAGGCTTTTCAGAATGTGAATCCACCTGTATTTCATGATACCACTGATCCAGTGATAGCAAACACATGGATCAAGGAGATGGAAAGGGCTTTTGAGTTGGTACAGTTAGGGGACGATCAGAAGACGCTGTATGCCACTTACTTCTTGAAGGGAGAAGTCATTTATTGGTGGGAATCAGTAAAAGCTATGGAAGTCACTCAGCAGATTTCTTGGGAGAGATTTAAGAAGTTATTTCTGGACAAGTATTACCCTAAGTACATGCAGAATCAGATGGAGCTAAAATTTCTTGAGTTAAAACAAGGGAACATGACTGTACTGGAATATGAGAAGAAGTTCACTGAGTTGTCAAGGTTTGTGACAAAGTATACCAGCACTGAGGAAGAAAAAGCAAAGAAATTTCAGCAAGGATTGGAGCCTTGGATCAGAGATAGGGTGGCTATGTTTGAGCTTGAAACTTATGCGGGAGTAGTACAGAAAGCTGCTCTGATTGAGAATAATGGGATGCAGTCAAGGAAAGAGAGGGATAACAAGAAGAGGAAGGTTCCATTTTATGGAGAAAAGTCTGAAGCTGGAAGTTCGCAAGATCGGAATGTAAAGAGGATTGGTTTCCAGAAGGGCGGAAATTTTCAAAGGAAAGGAAATTTGGGCAAAAGGCAAGAATCAAAAGGGAACAATCAGGCAAGCCAAGGGCAAGTTGGAGAAAACAGGTTCCAAAGGCCAGAATGCAAGCACTGTGGCAGAAGGCACCCCGGAGTATGCAATAAGCTGAGTATGACCTGTTATAGGTGCAATCAGAAGGGACATTTGGCCAATGAGTGCAAGATGCCGAAGCCAGGAGTTACGTGCTACAAATGTGGGAAGACTGGACACATGGCTAGGGAGTGTAAGGAAACAGGACCAGTCAGAGCTCTGATGAACGTGGCAAGTACCAGTGCAAGCGTGCCAGCTGAGGTATTGGCATTACCTCCACCACCCGCACCAACCCCGCAAGCAACAGCCAGGACATTTGACCTAAAGATGAAAGATGCTGTTCAGAATTCTGAGGTGATAGCAGGTACACTTTTACTCAATAATGTCAAAGCTAAAGTATTGATTGATTCGGGAGCCACAAGATCTTTCATATCAGAATCTTTTGTTGATAAGATCCAATGTGATAAAACGGTTATGAGTGAGGTAGTAAATGTGGTAATTGCGAACCAAGAGAAGATTCCTGTAAATCAATTTTGTCCAAAATGTGAGATTGATATTTCGGGATATAAGTTCTCGGCCGACTTGATACTCTTCAAGCTGGGAGAGTTTGATATAATCTTAGGAATGGATTGGTTAGGAGAGAATAGCGCGCAGATAAATTGTAAGACCAAGAGAGTGTATTTAAAGACGAAGAGTGGAGAGAAGGTAGTATTTAAGGGACAGAGGCAAGAGCGACTATTTCTTACAATTATTCAGGCTAAGAAGTTACTTAGAAAAGGTTGTGAGTCGTTCCTAGCATATGTAGTGGATTCAGAGAGAGGCAGCCCCAGCATGGAAGATATTCCTGTAGTTAATGAGTTCCCCGATGTGTTTCCCGACGAACTACCAGGCTTACCACCAGATCGACAGATTGAGTTTGAGATCAACCTTGCTCCAGGCACGGAACCAGTTTCAAAGGCTCCGTATAGGATGGCACCAGCAGAAATGAAAGAGTTGGCGAGCCAGCTACAAGAATTATTGGATAAGGGAGTGATACGACCAAGTACGTCGCCATGGGGAGCACCTGTTCTCTTTGTGAAGAAGAAAGATGGGAGTATGCGTCTATGCATAGATTACCGGGAGTTGAATAAAGTAACGATCAAGAACCGCTACCCGCTACCAAGAATAGATGACCTTTTTGATCAGTTAAAGGGAGCAAAATGTTTTTCGAAGATTGACTTGAGATCGGGATACCATCAATTAAAGATCAAGGAAGAAGATATTCCCAAGACCGCATTTAGGACTAGATATGGGCATTATGAATTCCTAGTAATGCCGTTTGGATTGACCAACGCTCCGGCCGCATTCATGGATCTGATGAATCGGGTATTTAAGAAGTATTTGGATAAATTTGTCGTGGTATTTATTGATGACATCCTTATTTATTCTAAATCGGAAGAAGAACATATGCAGCATCTTTGGATAGCCTTGGAGATACTCCGACAAGAGAAGTTGTATGCCAAGTTTACCAAATGTGAGTTTTGGTTAAAGGAAGTTCAATTTTTGGGGCATGTTATTGGAAGTGATGGAATTAAAGTGGATCCGGCAAAGATTGATGCAGTTATAAGTTGGGAGAGGCCAAGGACTCCTACGGAAGTGCGAAGTTTTCTAGGATTGGCCGGATACTATAGAAGATTCGTCAAGGATTTCTCGAAGATCGCCACACCATTGACCAAGTTAACCAGAAAGAATCAAAAGTTTGAATGGAGTGCAGAATGTGAAAATAGCTTTCAAGAGTTAAAACAGAAGTTGGTAACAGCTCCGGTGTTAGTACTTCCAGATGATCAAGGGAATTTTGTAATATTCAGCGATGCCTCACATAAGGGTTTGGGTTGTGTGTTGATGCAACACAGCAAGGTAATAGCATATGCGTCAAGACAGTTGAAGCCGCACGAGTTAAAGTATCCGACGCATGACTTGGAACTAGCCGCCATAGTGTTCGCACTCAAGATTTGGAGACACTATCTCTATGGAGAAAAGTGTGAAATCTACACGGATCACAAGAGTTTAAAATACATTTTTACTCAGAAAGAGCTCAATATGAGGCAGAGGAGATGGCTGGAATTGATTAAGGACTATGACTGTTCGATAAATTACCATCCTGGAAAGGCGAACGTAGTGGCCGATGCGCTGAGTCGGAAGGAAAGATTGAATGCAATGATAACATCAAAAGAGTTATCTGAAGAAATCGGAAAATTTGAATTGGAACTTTGTGCTTATGGGAAAGTCAAAGAAGTTTGTCATGCAATGACCTTTCAGCCAACACTACTGGAAAAGATAAAGAAGTATCAAGAGGAAGTAATGGAAAAAGAGAAAAATCAGTTATCTGGAGAAGAGATTAATACAAAAAGGGATGAGCAAGGAATACTAAGGTTTTCATCCAGAATATGGATTCCCCATGTATCTGAATTAAAGAATGAGATCCTCCATGAAGCCCACCATTCGAAATTTTCAATCCACCCGGGAAGCACCAAGATGTATCAAGACTTAAAGAAGAACTTTTGGTGGCCAAATATGAAAAGAGACGTGGCAGAATGGGTTGCGAAGTGCTATACCTGTCAGAAAGTAAAGGCAGAACATCAACGACCAAGCGGATTAATTCAGCCCCTGAAGATTCCAGAATGGAAATGGGAAAATATCGCTATGGACTTTATAGTAGGACTACCGCGAACAAAGTCCGGACATGACGCAATATGGGTTATAATTGATCGTCTTACGAAGTCGGCGCATTTCCTTCCAATAAATGAGAAGTCGTCACTGGACAAGTTGGTTCATCTGTATGTGCACGAAATCGTATTAAGGCATGGAGTACCTGTATCAATAGTTTCAGACAGAGATCCCCGATTTAACTCAAGATTCTGGAAGCAATTCCAGGAATGTCTTGGCACGAAGTTGAATATGAGCACGGCGTATCACCCGCAGACTGATGGCCAGAGTGAAAGAACAATTCAAACAATTGAAGACATGTTGCGCAGTTGTGCAATCGATTTTGCTGGAAGTTGGGACGACCACCTGCCATTGATTGAATTTTCATATAACAATAGCTATCATTCCAGTATCGGCATGCCACCATATGAAGCTTTGTACGGGCGAAAATGTAGATCACCAACAAGTTGGGATGAAGTAGGAGAAGGAAGAATTCTCGGCTCAGAATTGGTACAACAGTTGCATGACTCAGTCAAGTTAATTCAGAAAAGGTTGCTTGCTGCTCAAGATAGACAGAGGAAGTATGCAGATCCAGCGCGTAAGGATGTTCAATTCCAAATTGGCGAAGCTGTGTTACTAAAAGTGTCACCTAGGAAAGGGTTGATAAGATTTGGCAAGAAAGGAAAGTTAGCACCTAGATACGTAGGTCCTTTTGAGATTTTGAGTCAAGTAGGAAAGGTGGCCTACGAGTTGGCCTTACCACCTCAGTATCAGCATGTGCATAATGTGTTCCATGTGTCGTTGCTTAAGAAGTACAATCCTGACGCTAGCCATGTGATAGAATATGAACCTGTAGAAATTCAGGCAGACCTGTCATTTGTGGAGCAACCGGTTAAAGTACTCGACTGGCAAGTAAAGAGTCTTAGAAATAAATCAGTAAAGTTAGTAAAAGTACTTTGGAGGAACCCTAAGGTCGAAGAGTCGACTTGGGAGTTAGAGTCTGATATGCGTTCCCGGTATCCTCATCTGTTCTCTTAGATTCTGGGGACAGAATCCCTTAAGGGGGAGAGGATGTTACGACCGGCATTTTATGTAATATTATTTGTGAATAATATTAAGTTAAATAAAAATATATTCAATGATTGTGCGCTAGTGTGAGTAAAAATTTCTGCATTATAAATTTGCTTTGTGTAGTATATGATTTTTCAAAGCAAAAGTTTACTTAATTTCTTTATTTTTGATTTATAAGGAATATTCTAAGCCTTGGAGAAATTTTCTTTTAAAAGACATTTTGTACACAAATTTTGAAAATGATTTTATAAAGTCTCTAAAAATCCAAGTTATTTTATGGTATAAATTTTATAATTTTTGAACTTGTACTTTATTATATAAAAATAAATCTTTGGAAATTAGTTGCTTAATAATTATCAAATTACATGAATAACCTTGCATGCAAACTCTCTTCTATTTAACCAAAGGGCTAAAGAGTCAATAACCACCCCACTAACTCACAATTTGCTAGCCAAATTACCTCCTTGACCTTGCATGCAAACTTGCCTAACTTTGGCTAGAGGGTTACTCTTGTAACTTCTCACATCCACTCACTTGTGGGCAAATAAAAACCAAACAATCATGATGATCACTCCACCATTTCTACATTTTTCCTCCCTCTCCTCTCCCTCCTCCCACCTTTCCTCTCGGCTTTTTGCCGAAATCCTACCCCCTCCCCTTTTCTTCATTCCACATTCAAGTTCCCACCTCCCATACAAGTAAATATTACTTCCTATATCATGATCACATATATTCCAAAGAGTTTTGAGTAAAAAGTTTAAGTTTTAAAGTTGCATGTAAAGGTTTTAGTGAAACTCAAAATACAATCTTGATTCTTATGGATTTAAGGTTGTTTTTGAGAGGACTACAATGAATGGATAAGTGCCAAGTCATGAGAAGGAAAATCTTGATGATTTAATGGCCATTTCCATCCATTTCATTCGGCCATGACCATATGGGAGCCGAATGAATGGTCCTTGAAATCATTCTTGTAGTTTTGATCAATTTTTTTGCATGTTTATGTGATAATGACTTGAATTTGGTGGTGAAAATTTGATAAAACTCCTTGCATGCTAAGTGATCATCTAGGTATACCATAGGCTAGGCTTGCATGTCAATTTTAAGATGGAATATATGTAGAAAATATGTTGTTTTGGTTTGAAAAACCCGAAGGCATGCATGCATGTGGAATTCTCTTAGTTTGTTGTAAGATTTTGACCATTTGGAAAAGATTTTGTTAGTGAGCCTTAATTTCAGTAGGAATAATGTGATAATATGGATTTATGCTTCTTGTTGCATGGTAATAATTTGTGGTTATCTTTTATAAAAATATATATCTTGTTGTTTCAAAAGCATAAAGGTTTATGATTTGTTAAGAGTAGTCTCTTTTATTTTGCCATAGTTGCACCATAGGTAAGGATGATCTCACCAAGGGTATTTTGAGAAAAAGGGAGTTAGTTCAGTAGAACACCAAGTATAGGTCTTGGTTTAAGTATTTAGTTGTTGATAATTGGGTTTGTCAAGTCAAAACCTTGGAAAATGAGAGTTATAGTTTCTGCAGAAAAATCAGTTTAGTACCCTGAGTTTAGAGTGAGTTTTGACCATGTCATTGATGTGCACTTTGAGGCCCAAGCCACCAGAAGTTAGTATGGGGAGTATATAATAGGTTTTAGGAGTTGGTTGGAGGTTTGCATGTCATTTGGTTAGGTGCACAAGTAGAATAACAAAATCTGTCCAGCAGGGGACAGTTTTGTTGCAACTTAGAAATAGGGAGATTTGGCCATGTCATGGGTAGGCCCTCATTAGGCCCAATTGGGCCTTAGTTAGAGGGTATGTCAGAGAAGTTTTTCCAACCATAGTTCATAGGATATGAGCTAGAACCATGTGTCACAAGTTAACTCAAGTCAGGGCATTTTCTGCCCAGAAAACAGGGGAACCTTGGACTTTTAGCTTAGGCCCAAGAAGGCCCAAGCCAGGCCTTTGAGCCACATCAAGCTTGTGAGATGCCCTTAGGTCAGGAGAGTCTTGTGTAAAAATTTTGAAGAAAAACTTGTAGTTTAAGAGTGTCTAATGCACTCAAGAAACCTTAGTTACCATTCTGAAATTTGCACCAGTGAGCACTTTCACTTATCACATAGTTTTAGGACACTTAGAAGTGAGTATTAGGTCGACCACCATAGTTGTAAGATAGTATAAGGTCAGTAGAACAAAAGGCACAAGTGAGGGTCAATAGGTTTTGGATAATTTAGGAAATGCACATTGAGTTAGGAAGCCCAAATTCGAAGACTTCGTTTAGTTAGCGACCAAGTAACTTAAGTGGTGAGTCGAGATCATCCAAGCCTAGTGTGGCATTATGGTGTATATGATGTTATTTGGTATTAATATACGATATGTGATTATGTGGCTACGTGTGTACATTTGAAAATATAAATGTTGGATATGAATTGAGTGTGTATAGGCCTAAGTGCCATCCATGTTTAATTTCGGGTTGTAAATAGGTTAAGATGGTAAGAATATATTATAATGAGGATTATTATTATTTATGTAGGATCTCGAGACGAGGGAAAACTTGCCATAAAAGTCGAGTGAAGCTCCAGTTGTTGCTCCTACCAGTCAGACCAGACCAGTCTATCTCAAGGCAAGTGATTCAACTTGACCTTCGCATTTACTGTAACCAGTTCATATATATATCGATGCAATTATCCTGAGTCATTTTGATATATTTAAATCAAGAGTATCTTTTGTTTATCTTTGAGTTACATAGAGATGCCATGAACCCTCGAGTACGTATTGCAAGTAGTTCAAAAGTCTTTCATGATAGTTTAATGCCATGATAAAATAGAGATGTGTTATAATACCTTATTGATCCTTTTGATTATCATGCTATTGATCCCTGAGAAATCTTGATGTTGCACCCTGATGCTTTGATTTAACTCTTGAAATAACCTCGATAGAAACTTTATCTTGATATCTAAAAGCCAATCTTTTCTTAAATTCATTCATGATTGTTTGATAACCCTATCCTTACCCTAAAGCTTGATGCCCTGTTATATCTTGAGCTGATGATCACTTCCTTTATATTTTAGCACCTCTATCCTATTGGAACCAGTGATGCTTATCTCCTTGATGTTCTAATACCTATACCTTGTCTACAACCATTGCTTTAAGCCTAGTTTGGCATTACTCTTTCATATTATCCAATAGCCTTGCTTAATTTCCTTGTCAAAATTCTTGTTTATGGAAATCTCTCGATTACCCTAATATAGTAAAGTCTAGTAGATCATGGCCCTGAGATTTAGAGTCAGAATTCCAGTGTTTCAAGTTGATCTATAATCCCCTGATAAAAATGATTTCAGTCAAAAGAGATTTTGTCATAAATCGGCATCAGTTTTCGAAATGAATAAAAGGTGGATTTTTCAGTCCCAAAGGGGGACAAATGTTTTCTTGAATGGTGGATCTGGACTGAGACGCGAGTCCTTTCCACACTTATATTAGGCTTAAAAGTTGCCTAGGGATTCCCAATAATGTTTTAGAACCCAGCGAGGTTCGGGATTACTTCGCGGCTGATCACCGGCTGTAATCCGTAGCGTCATAAAATGATTTTGATTAAGAATGGTTTTAAAATTTGTTTTGATGCAAGCAAAATGATGCCAACTCACATATGTTTTTATCTTTCGATTATCATTGGTTATGTCATTCCATTGTCATTCCTAAAGGTATATCTCGATTTATGCTTTGCGTTGTATTGTTAGCACTTGTTGAGCTTTTGGCTCACTTCTTGCTTTACCCTTATATTACAGCTAGCAGCTATGGTTAGATTCAAGCAGACTGCCCGTAAGACCTGTGATGCTGATGCTTATGTTCGAGCTCAGGTAGAATAAGTAATAATAGTTGTGTGAGGACTCGGTATTTGTAATCAGATGTAATAGTTGGTAGTGTTGGGCTGTTTCAAACCCTAAACTGTAAGATCTTGGATTATGGTTGTATAATACTCATTAAAATGATGTAATAGCTATAATTATTTTGCTATTTAAGTTGGGGGTGTGACAATTAAGTCTTCACTGTTGCTCAACAGTCGACTTACTACCTTCCTTTAGTAGAATTTTATGCATGCAATACGAAGGGTTGATCCCTTTGATATCTGCTATAGTCCATCCGATAGCCGATTTGAATTCTCTCAAGATCCTCAAGAGCTTGTCCTCCTCACTTCCTGAAAGGTCAGATGCAATAATAACAGGTAAAGTAGATGCATCACCTAAAAAGCATACCTCAAGTGTTCAGGCAATGGTTTAAGCTCCAAAGTTGGTGCTTCCTCAATAGATGGTTTGAGCTTTCCTTCAGCATTCTTAAGATCAGTAGTACCAAGAGATTCAAATGGCATGTCTAGCTTTCACCTCCAAGGAGAAGCATTTAGATATTGTAGTTGCTCATTGCCATCCTCATCGTCACTGTCAAATTCCCCCACTAAGGCTTTCTCTAAGGCATCAGACATTAGCATATGATCAAGTTCTGAAGTTACCGCAGAATCAATCAAATCCACCTTTAAGCACTCCTCGTCTTCTATACGGAATTTCATCGCCTTGAATACATTGAATGTCACGTCCTGATCCTGCACCCTTATAGTAAGTTCACCTTTTTGCACATCTATCAAGGTATGGCCTGTAGCCAAGAAAGGTCTTCCCAAGATTATGGTACTCTTCTTATCTTCCTCGAAATCCAAAATGACAAAGTCTGCAGGGAAGAAGAGCTTATCCATCTTTACTAACACGTCCTCCATGATGCCTCGTGGGTATGTAATAGAACGATCAGCCAATTGTAGAGACATGTAGGTGGGCTTTGGATCAGGAAAATTCAATTTTTTGAAGATAGACAATGGCATCAGATTGATGCTTGCTCCCAAATCGCACAGGCATTTGTCGAAAGACAACTTGCCAATGGTGTAAGGAATGGTGAAGCTACCTGGATCTTTAAGCTTTAGAGGTAATTTTTGTTGCAGCACAGCTTATCCAGCTTTTGTTATTGCAATCTCTTAGGGAAAGGTGGTGGAAGATAGAGCTGTTTCTCCCCTGTATTACCCTCAGGCAGAGTGTGTTCAACAGTAATCTTCCTTGGTTCTGCCGCTTTCTCCTTTTTCTTCTCTTCTTCATCCACAACTCCAACTTCTCCATCTTTCGCTTTTTCAGCATCAGCAACTTTTCCAGACCTTAGCTTCCTTCCTGCCTGGCACTTCAGTATTGCTGGGAGGTGTGCCAGGTTGATGATTGAGCACAATATTGGCTAATTGACCGATTTAATTTTCCAAGGTCTTGATAGAAACAGCCTGACTTTTGTACAATAGTTTGAGCTCGTCGAAATCAGCACTAGAAGGAAGAGCAGCACCTCCTTGTTGAGGATATGATTGCCTTTGAGCGTAATGCTGTGGTTTCTGAAATCCAGGTCGATTAAACTGTTTACTTACGCCTTGCTGATATGGTTGCTGAATAGCATTCTGATTATTGCTCCAGCTGAAATTGGGATGATTTCTGTTGTTAGGATGATAAGTAGCTGGCACAGGCTGCTGCGGTCGCTGATAATTATTCACATACTGAACAGATTCATTAACAAGAGAACACTGATCCGTAGCATGAGAACCTTCACAAAGCTCATAGACCATAGGTATCTGATTGACTCCATAGTTGGCTAAAGAATCGACATTCAAAGACAGCGCTTGGAGCTGCACTGCAATAGCTGTAGCTGCATCAACTTCCAGAATACCTGCTACCGTCCCAGTCATCATCCTTTGAGTTGGGTTTTGATGCTCAATTGCAGCCATAGTTTCAATAAGATTATAAGCCTCAGTATAGCTTTTGGCCCACAAGGCGCCTCCAGCTGCTGCATCGAGCATGGGCCGAGATTGGGCCCCAAAACCATTATAGAAACTAGTGATCACCATCCAGTAAGGCATACCATGATGTGGACATTTTCTCAACATCTCCTTATAGCACTCCCAAGCTTCGCACACAGATTCTGTTGGTTGATGTGCAAACTGAGTAAAAGCACTCCTCATAGCTGCAGTTTTCGCCATTGGATAGAACTTCACCAGAAACTTTTGCGCAAGATCTTGCGAAGTAGTGATGGACCCAGCTGGCTCAGAATGTAACCAGTCCTTAGCTTTATCCCTCAGAGAGAATGGGAAAAGCCTCAGCTTGATAGCCTCATCAGTCATACCATTATATTTGAAAGTACTACAGATCTCGACAAAATTCCTGATATGCATGTTGGGGTCTTCAGTCGCAGCACCTCCAAAAGAAACAGAATTCTGCACTATCTGAATAGTGCCCTGCTTGATTTCAAAAGTGTTAGCCTGAATAGCCGGATGAAGGATGCTTGACTGAATGTCATCAATTTTAGGCTGAGAAAAGTCCATAAGAGCTGGATCTGCTGCTGGAACTATACGATCACCCATGATTACTGGTTCTTTCTGCTCACTCTCTTTATCCGAATCTTCAAAATCTATCTTCTCCGGAATATTAAGAACTGAGTCTGTCTCCTCAGCCGTATCTAGAGTTCTCTTGCGAGTGCGAGAACGTGTTTGCATAAACGCTGGCTAGAGTACCTGAAACACAACCGGAAATAATAAGTAACACGTCTTAATCAATGAGTCCTAATGACCACTGATGGCAAGTACATAAACTAAACAAATATGTTGAATCCCTGACAGCGGCGCCAAAAACTTGTTAGGCACAAGACACGCGCTAATAATTCACGCAAGTATACGCGTTCGTAAGTAATATAGAATAATTTCTAGTTCGTTCCCAAAGAGACTCAGACTAATTATATTCAATTAACACTTACTCACCAATGTATGATTACTTCTCAATGTCAAGACAATAACACTTAAATTTGATTAACTAATTATTAACTACAATTAACTACGATTATTAAACACTTAATGGACACTTGAATTAACAATATTAAACACACATGAGATCATAACTTTATTACTACTTCCTTCAATAGTCATTGTTATTACCCTTAGCATGTGACGGTGATGATATTAATCGAATAACACGAAACTGATAAAAGCCAACTTTCGTTGTACTAATACCATTATACCAAACATCCACAATTAAGATAGAAGTTGAATAGGCATCAATTATGTTGAGACCCTATATGTCTACAGAATTTGACAACATAACGATTTAAGCACAAGTTATTCTTTATGATTACACAGGGTAAGTAAAACGGTTAGAGTTACCCACTAATCATGCATACACATACATGAACCTATGCTAGCATGGCAAGTTCTAAACCTCAAGATCCACCGTCGCTTCACAGGAGATTAACAGACTATCTTATATGTTTGCGACGCACATAAGACGAATAAGCGCAACCTATGCTAGATATCATACAATCATCACACACTAAGGTATTAAACAACTAACTAAAGAATTCCATAGTAAATCCGTTACGACCCCATGATCACGATTAGCCCATGATAGAACTCATCGTCACCATGGGTTCATATAAAAACATGATAATAACACCCAATATAAACTAATAAAAATACTTATTAAAACCAGAGTACGTCACAAGAGTAATAAGGTTCAAAGTAAAGAAAACTAGCATCCACTGATACAATGAATAAAAGAATCATAAGAAAACGTATGCTTCCTCTTCTGCGTTGCGATGTGCTAAAATGGTCTTCTTCCTTCTCTCCTTGCTTGATACCACGATTTTGTAAAACGTCTCTGAGAACTAGTTATATAGAAGCCCACAAGAACCAACCGTCTCAGAAGTCCATCAGAATAAGGATTATAAAATTCAGAATTAATTTTCTCGCCCTGAGCGGCCGCCCAGCTTCCCTGAGCGGGCGCCCAAGCTCCTGAGCGGCCACCCAGCATCCTTAGCGGGCGCCCAGTAGGCTACTGGAAAATTTCTCATTCTGCTCCCGATTTTTGCTGCGTTGTGCCCCTAACTTTCCACAACCAATACTAAGCACTTCCCTAGGCTTATTTATGATGAATTCTTCCTACATACGCAAGTTATACCCTGAAATGCAAAAACACTAGAAAAACGCGTCAAATACACAAAATACCTGATTTCAAGAAATCAATTCAAGCCATTATAAGACGTTATAAGTGGTATAAAAAGCCACTTATCAATGCTCCAGACATATGAAAGGTGATAAGGCCCTGCTATCACAGTTTGAGAAGAAAGCTGGCCCATTGGTGACTTTTGGAGACAACAACAAAGGATTCACAATGGGATATGGCAAGATTGTTTCTGAAAATATTGTCATTGATGATGTAGCACTAGTAGCTGGTCTTGAAGTGAATCTTTTCAGTGTTAGCCAATTTGTAGACAAAGGCTTTGAAGTTTTATTCAACAAAGAAGAATGCACTTTTATCAACAAGAAAACGGGTAAAGTTGCTCTGAAAGGAGCAAGAAAAGGAAGCTTGTTTGTTGCAGAGTTGGACTCAAAAATAAGGATGGTGTTTGTTACTTCTATACCAAGAAGCATCAGAAGAACAAAGCAAGTTATAGCATAAGAAGCTGTCTTACTTGAATTTTAAGGCAATTAACAACTTAGTCAAAAAGGAGTTAGTGAGAGACTTGCCTAAACTGGAATTTGCTCAAGTTGAAGTTTATGAAGCTTGTTAGAAATGAAAGATGAAAAGATTTAGTCACAAGTCAAAAATTGTGAATTCTATAAGTGCACCCTCGCAACTTATTCACATGGACTTATTTGGGCCAGTGAATGTCTTATCAATTTCAAGGAACAGATATGCACTTGTGATGGTGGATGATTTCTCAAGATACACCTGGGTAGAGTTTATGTACTCTAAAGATGAGACTCCACACATCATAATTGAGCATATCAAGAAGATAGAAAAGCAGGCTGAAGATTACAATTGTGTGAAAAGACTGAGAAGTGACAATGGAACAGAATTCAGAAATGTTACATTAAGTGAATTATGCAAAGGCAAAGGCATTGTTAAAGAATTCTCAGTTGCCAGGATACCTCAATAAAATAGAGTAGTTGAGAGAAAGAACAGACAGAGCATTGGTTGAAGCTGCCAGAACAATGCTGCAAGATGCCAAGTTGCCAACAAGTTTCTGGGAAGAGGTTGTTAACACTGCTTGTTACATTCAGAAAAGATATCTCATTAGCAAGGCACATGGCAAGTCACCTTACTCAATCATGTCTAAGAGGAAACCTACTATAACGAATCTTCATGTATTTGGAAGCAAATATTATATTTTGAAAGACAACTCTGAATATGTGGCAAAATTCGACTCAAAAGTTTTTGAAGCAATTTTTCTGGGAAATTCACTGGAAAGAGCAGCCTACAAAGTCTATGTGACTAATCAAAAGAAGATTATGGAGAGCACATATGCGATCTTTGATGATGAAAAATGTCCAAGCTTGAAATGCCTTGATGATAATGAAGCTGAAGCCCTGGCATTTGAAAACCTCAACATTGATAGTGACTCTGATGGAGAAGTTGAAGTTGATGCACATCAGATATTGAATGAAGAGACTACTCAACGGGAAAATCATAAAAATGGAAACTCATCTCAAACACCTGAATTTGAGAGCACAAACTCAGGGGGAGAAAGAGAAGAAGGATCCAGCAGTCATACCAATAATGAAGAAAATAATGAAGGCACCAGTCAACAAACTCATACAAGGAAGTAGGATAAGAGTCACACTAGAGATGCAATTATTGGTGATCCTACTACTGGTGTGAGGACCAGGAGTGCAACTTCTAATGAGTGCCTACATGCATGTTTTCTGTCTCACGTAGAACCTAAGAAAATTGATAAATCTCTTCTGGATCCTGACTGGATATCTGCTATACATGAAGAACTGGATCAGTTTGAAAGAAGCAAAGTCTGGAAATTAGTTCATGCACCAAAGAATAGAAGCATCATTGGAACAAAATGGGTGTTCAGGAACAAGATGGATGAAAATGGTATAGTTACTAGAAACAAAGCAGGGTTAGTTGCAAAAGGCTACTCACAAGAAGAAGGGATTAATTATGATGAAATTTTTGCTCCAGTTGCAAGACTTTAAGCTATAAGAATTTTCCTAGCATTTGCTGCACATTAAAACTTCAAAGTGTATGAAATGGATGTCAAAAGTGCCTTTCTGAATGGTGAGCTAGAAGAAGAAGTTTATGTGCAACAGCCACTTGGCTTTGAAGATCCAAAATTTTTAAATTTTGTGTACAAGTTACTCAAGGGTCTATATGGACTAAATAAGGCACCTAGAGCTTGGTATGACACAATATCAGATTTCCTACTGAAGCATGGTTTTACTAGAGGAACCATAGAAAAGACTCTCTTTTACAAGAAACATGGTGAAGATATGATCCTAGTTCAGATTTATGTGGATGATATCATTTTTGGTTCTACTAATGAGAAGCTTTACCAAAGATTCTCCAAGCTTATGCAAAGTGAATATGAAATGAGTATGATGGGGGAACTGAGTTACTTCCTTGGACATCAAGTCAATCGAATAAGTGATGGTATCTTCATCAGCCAAACTAAATATGTTAAGGATCTATTGAAAAAGTTTGGAAGGGTTATTTGTTCACCTGCATCTACACCTATGTCTACTGCTACTAAGTTGGATGAAGATAAGAAGGGCAAGAGTGTAGATATCTCAAGCTATAGAGGGATGATTGGATCATTGCTTTATTTAACAGCAAGTAGACCAGACATCATGTTTGCAACATGTCTATGTGCAAGATTTCAAGCCAATCCAAAAGAATCACATTTGATGGCTGTAAAGAGGATTTTCAGATACTTAAAAGGAACTCTAAACTTGGGATTATGGTATCCTAAGGGAACTGGTTTTGCAGCTGTTGGCTACACAGATGTAGATTTTGTTGGATGCAGGGTTGATAGAAAGAGTACCAGTGGAAGCTGTCAATTTCTTGGACAAAGACTTGTATCCTGGTATAACAAGAAATAACAATTAGTATCAACTTCTACAGCTGAAGCTGAATACATAGCTATAGGAAGTTGTTGTGCTCAAGTGCTTTGGATTAGAAATCAGCTAATGGACTATGGCCTAGTATTACACAAGATTCCCATAATGTGTGACAATACTAGTGCTATATCTATAGTAGCTAATCCAGTGAATCAATCCAGGACTAAGCACATTGATGTTACTAAACCTTTGGATGAAACAACTTTCACTAGACTCGTAGGTGAAATTGGAATGCTTAATTCTTCATCCTAAGGCAAGAACTCAGCTAATGTTTCGTAGCAGATTAATCTCCAGTAAATCAATAGTAATTTGATTTTATTGGAAGTTAACTGAAATATGAATTATAGATATTTCAGAAATCTCTGCATATTTGAATTTCAAATTTAAATTCAACTTGGAATTTTTCAAATTCTAAGTAAACTGATCAATTGTTAATATTACATTCTTAATATGTAAAATTAACACAAGGCAGAATTACATAAACCAAAAGTATACAGAGAACTGAGTTCTTGATAAGTATAAATTCACTTCTCAACAAGTCATTTTAGGACTTCTCGAGTGAGTCCTCGATAAGTCAATTTACTGACTTCTCGAGTGACTTCTTGAAAGGCTTTAAAATGACCTATCGATAAGTCCTTGTAGAGTTCTCTAGTAGTGTTTATTCACAGAGTTCTCTACAAGCACAATTTTTGACTTATCAATAACTCAAAACTGAGATAATTTAAATTAATGAATTATTTCGGTAAAAATACTTTTGAAAATTGATTCTAATTTTATTCTGAATTTATTCAAATAAAAGTTAGAAGTGGTTTAGTCCACGTCTTGGATAAACTGGGTATTTATTTGACACTTCAATAATTCAAGTTCGAGTTCTCTAAAAGAGTAATTTAAAATGACTTCTTGATATGTACTTCTTTTCTCAAAATGACTTCTCGATAGACTAACTCGAAATGTCTATTTTTGAGTTCTCGACAAGTCATTTACTTTTACTATAAATACCCAGACTTCTCGAATACATATTTTAACTTGGAATTTCTCAAAATTATAAGCAAACTGAATATTTATTAATTCATATTCTAAATATATGAAGTTCATAAATAACAGTTCAAAAGAAGCAAAAAGTATGAAAAACTAAAATAATTTAATTCATAAACTATGTTTAGCAAAATACTTTTGACATACTTTGCCTATATTTACTCAGACTTATTGACACATTTACTTGCTTATAATTTTTTTTAAAATGTGGAATATGTTAGTCTAATGTAAGTAGACTAGTACATTATATGTGATGTTTTGAAAATGCTGATAATAGTTAAATTTATTTGACTATATGCTAATTATGTGTTTTGAATGATTCCTTATCAGGATTTGTTTTGATGAGTCAGCTAGTGTAATATTTTGCTGATAGGAGGGGTGACTTTTTGTTAGGTAGTACTTGTTTATTTGCATGGGAAATAGTTATCCTAGAAAGTGAACTAAGATTCTTGAGTACTTGCATGGGGAATAGTAACTAGTCATTTTTAAATGTCTAGTTTCTCGTAAAGTATGCTTGTGTGATTATTACACTTATTAACCGGGCAATTCAAGAGTCTCTTGGTTTCTCTATTTTCTCCCTCTATAAAATCAAACCTTTCACTCTTCATTATTCTTTACTACTTTCTTTCTCATCAAACACCCTAATCTCCAAACTCACTTATTGTTCACCTCTCTCTCTCCAATGGATGCCCCAATCTTCTACAAGCTTTTCAATGGAGTTTATCAACCCGTTCATCACTTGGCTGATAACCATGTTTACTTTGACCCTATCGGACTTCATTTCCGTATCAAGGGGGTTGTTTGCAGCCCCTTTGATGTTCCACTTGATGTCTTTGACGAACTCTCGTGGGACGATCGGATAAACTTCCTTTTCTTTGAGGGAGAAGTGTCTCTAGAGTAGGAGAGACGTGCCAGGGTGGCTGAGTAGCAACGTCTTGCTGCTCTGGAGTTGTAGGAGAGGATCATCTCTCTTGCACACTCCATGTCCAGATCTTACCAGCGCCGGGCAAGGAGGATAGAGGCCGAGAAGAAGAAGCCAAAACCAGAGTAGTTAGGATTAGGATTCACTTGGTGTAATCTATATCTTAATGTACTCTATTTTTTATTAATAAAAATTCTCTTCTTCTCTACCAATTTGTTTTTGTTGCTTGTTGTTTATGTCATGTTTGCCTTGTGTTTACAACTCAATTGATTATTATCCTTCCTGTCATAGTGCTTGCAACTATATATATCAATGCATATGTCTGATTAAAACTCCAAAAAGATAAATATGTTCAATGCAGTACAGGTCCAACACAATCTATTCAGACAACAACAGGAAATACAGATAATCAATCAACACGTATTTGTGCTAAACTGCAACTAAAACATTTAAAAACCAAACTGCAGTTCACCCAGGCACAGCAACACAAACTCAAACTCAAACACAATCCCACTCATGTGACTCTCAAAAGATACATGTTTTATAAAAGGACAGAATCCTCAAAATGTTCTTCAGTTATTTTGTTGTTTGAGAAAAGAAATATCCAAACATGAAAATTCATCAGTTCTTCCATGAATATCTCTAATGCAACTTCATATGCAAAACAGTCTTCACAGACTGGAAGGTTTGAGGATAGTACTGTTGAGGGGAGCTATCTAAATCCTCTCCAATTCAATTGGAGGTTCCTCAACAAGGAACAACTCCCCTCATAACTCTAGCAGAAGCTACCTTAGCAGTCAAAGCTAGAAGTATAATTTCCTATGACAATGTCATGAGAAAGGCAAGTATAGCACATTTAAGTGCTAGTGTGTTGAAAGACACGCAAGGGTTTGAGGCTGGTGCACATGGCGATAACCCAGTCAAATCCCCTCCAATTCAATTGAAGGTTCCTACTGTAAGTGGAGGACAACACACTATCAAAACCACAGAGCAATCTGTGAGTTAAACTGTGACCTTAGTCACAGGTGTTTCTGATGATTCATTCACCTCACAATCCCATACTGGTATTCACGCTTCTTATGAAATGAGTATGATTTGACCTATATAGATTACCCCTAATTGTATGATCATAGACAACTCTTCTCAGCCACCTCTTATTTCTGTAAGTCAAATAACAAATTGAGCCTTTCATGTGAAAATGAGAGAAAAGATAGAGAAAAACAGAAAATAAGAGAGGCAGGATCCTTCCTGGCAAAAGGAGAGGTGGTTGAGTGTCTGGATTTAGTAATCCTTGTGAGGAACCTCTGACTCTCAAAAGTCATGAGGCTAGTGTAGTGAGAAGTAGTGAGACTACTTATTCAACAGAACTGAGAGTTTAGAACTTTTATTACTAACAGACTTCTTCTACAGGTCAAAGTGAAACTCTTATTATACTTGATAAACTCATCACCACAGATCTCACTGAAGCTTGAAGCTGGAAACAGTGTTCTAAATGTACAATGACAGCAGCTTGAACAACGTACATCTAGCTGAATCTTTCTACCTGGAGATAATGTCAAAAAGGGGGAGAATATGTCTTTCTACCATCGATGTTGTCAGATAATAAAATATTATTCTTCATAGGGGGAGAGAAGAATAAATCTAAATGCAACTCACAAAAGAAGACCAGATGGGGAGATTGAATTCTTCTGCATTTAGCTAGAGTTTTGACATCATCGATCAGAACTTGTGCATTATTCCATAATGAACAAGTTGGGGGAGATTGTAATATATAAGTGATGATGTCAAAGATCACTGGAAATAACAATATCATTAGTGTCTCTGATCAAAGTATGAAGCAAGCTAGATGGACATCTGATCTAAGGAGGAGATTAATGAACTGTTATTTTTGGTAATCAGTTAAACTTGGGGCCAACCCTAAGTAAGTTGTATTGTTATCTTAATTTGTATTTTGTACTTGTAACACTTAAAGTCTGTAAAAATGCAAAGAAGCAGACTGGAGTCTTTTTCCTAAACCAGTATCAAGCCTAAAGATTCTATCAGGAAGAAGATCAAGAAGATCATGCCTCAGAAGAATTTTGAAGAAGCTTGGAGTTGAATAAATTTGTTTGGAGACAAATACTCTAAGTCAAGATCTCTACAAGTCACAGATTTAATGTTATAGAGAAGTCATTCGAGACCTCCAGAATGGCTTATCGAGAAGTCAGGATAGCTACTAGAGAACTCAGGAAGATATCGACAAGCCAAATTGAAAAACTGAAGATTGGAGATATCGACAAGTCATTCCTTCACTAGAGAACTCAGAGTTATCGACAAGTCTACATTCAGTAGAGAACTATGAGTTATCGATAAGTCAAGTTCCACTAGAGAACTCAGAGATATCGATAAGTCAAAATTCACTAGAGAACTCTGAGATATCGACAAGCTGAATTTGACTAAAAGAACTCTGAGATATCGACAAGTCAAGAAGCCACTAGAGAACTAATAGTTATCGATAAGTCAAAGTGAAGATGTGAAGTCTAGAGATCTCGACAAGCCTAAAATCTCTTATAGAGAACTGAAGACCTCTACAAGCCAAACTAAACATAGAATACTGGAGAGCTCGATAAGTCAATATACTTATCGAGATGTCAAGTGTTTTATAAACCTAAACTGGAGATCTCGAGGTACAATCTCAAAGTACAAAATTGCAGATCAGTTGAATATCCAAGATAAACAATCAACAAATAATCCAATAGCTGGATTGACAAGTCTACAAAAAGCAGCTTGAAGAATGTGCAAGATCAATGGCAAAGATTAACTGATAGAGGAAGATAAAAGTGAACATAGAATGCTATTGATATGCTAAGCTAGAAATGGAAGATCTGCTTTTCTATAAATAGAAATGACAAGTGACATTTTAGAAAAGCTAATAGCATGTTTTATTATTCACTGTGTAAACCAGCAGTTAACTAAGTTATAAAGTTAACACTGGTCCTTTAGTCAGTTGTAACAATTTAGATCAAATTTCTTGTAACACTCTGAAGGAGAAGCTAAGCTCTTTATCAACAAAGAGCCTAGAAATTTTGTAGCAAAACATTATTAATTTTAATATAAAATTAAGTGAGTTTTGAAGATCTGTGTTCTTTATTGTTCTGCAAGTTTAAATTCTGCATGAACACATTTCACTACAAGAATTAATTTACTTTGTCCAACCATAAACATTCAAGAAAATCTCAAAAACAGTAAAACACATTCACCCCCCCCTGTGTGTGATTCATTTTCTAACATTTAACCTCTTCTTTATTCCACCTCCCTTCTTCCTTTCCTTCCTTCCTTTTCTTTGCTCTATCTTAAATCTTTATTTCTTGAAAATATTTTTATCACTTGTCCATATAGATAACTTTTTATTTCTCTTGTCCATTATAAAGGGCATATTTATGAATTCTAATAGTGTCCTTACTTTCTTCAAATTCCTCATTGCCTTGATTTCGGATTTTAAAATCACATCAAAATTTGACTTAATCTAATTGGGATCGATTTCCATCTAACTGACCATTAATTGGTAAAATTAACCAATTATGTAATAACCCCAATTTTTGGAATTTTTGAAACACTGATGAATAATAACTTTTTGCTGATGATGCTGATTAAGGAAAATTATCAGACCACGCTATATAGGAGTACTGTTATGGAAATTCTAAGATCGTATTAGTATTCCATAAAATAAATGAGTGTATGTAAAGGTCGTTAGAATTCGAATCCGGACACTTTGAGTTTTCCGAAAAATCACCCAAATACCGAAAAAATTGAGTATAAGGTAACATAATTGAGAGGATTTTATTAAGGATATTAAGAGAGGATCATTAAAGGATTATAAAATATTAGGAAAGATTTAGGGAAGCTCAAATAATGAGATACCGGATATGATCCCTCAAACGGATAACGAGAACGAGAGTTAAGCGAATCGTAAAAGAAATACGCAACCAAGAGACAAGCTTGCACAAGAATCCAAGGTATTATGACATCATCAAACCACAAGACAAAGACATGTGGCAAATGGATGACATAAGAAAGATGACATAAGCATGACAAGTAGATTTGTTTTGTTGGATGATTATTAGCCAAGTATTTTTACCATGGTTCAATCTAATTAGTAAAGCAAAAAGAGAAGCAACCAACAATTCATAACACAAAAATCAAAGTTGACTTTTGCTTCCAAGAACAAAAGCTCTCGGCCAAAATAATACCAGCAACTTCAAACTTCCATATGTCCTTTAATACTCACTCAAATGTTGTGTTATGTTTTATAGCTCGTTGGAAAGGTATTGAGATGGCCTACAACCCTTGTTCTGAAGTCTCGTCCAAATAAGCATGGTAAGACCCTCATTTTTACAGTTCTTTCAATCGGACTTTTAGAAACTTCAAAACCTAACTTTGTGTTCTTGATTTCATTGGAAAGATCAAGCTTATAGGAGGCTCCCTAAGGCTTCCTAGCAACTTAACACCTTCCAAGGACGGTATAAACTTCAAACCCTAGCCTTTACTTTATTTGTTAGTAAGTTTAATGGTTGGTTTTGTGAAATGAGAAGCATGGATTGTTATTATTAGTAGTTTGGTTTAATTTGGAAGTGTTTTGGTATTTGAAGCTTGATTATAGTTCATAGGTCTTGATTGTGGTTATTTGAGTTGAAAAACTTGGAGGTTATGGACTGATGTGGTATGGTTTGGGTGAAGTTTTGTTGTATTGATGGTTATGAGTTGGTTGGTGGTTAATTGGAGTGGTATGAACATTGGTAATCGCGTAAACGTAGCCGTCGTAATGCCCGTTATCATTCAACTGCTTGCACTTAGTGTTTGGGATAGAAAGATCACTGACCAATCTGTAACCTTGCCATGTTCAGCTAGATCATGTCGTAAGCTTCTTTTTGGTATATGGTTCGCTTAGATCCGATTTACGGTTTAGGAGAAACGACCGTTTTAAGTTACGGTGTTTCGCGAACGAACCTTTACCCCTCGCTTAACTTTGAAACCTTGTTTAAGGCCCTTAAAAGACTAATTGGATTACGAAACAATTATTTAAGATTAATTAGTCAGTTGGTAAAGTTCTCGCGAAAGAGTCACCTTAAAATTCATAACGATTAATTTATTAAAATTGGTGGAGCCGAGGGTGCGCGAGCGATTAACGCAAATCGTTAAGCGTATAAGCGAACGTTAGGGTCTAAGTGGATAAAGTCTAGTTTCTTAAGCGGCCGTGGTTTAATTCCGGCTTATGTTTTTGTTCATAAGTTACCGGACCCACTCTAAGCTTATGTCTATCCGGGAACACTCTAGCAAGTTTTCTACCCGTTATACTGTTGTTGTGATGTAAATATATTGATGCATTATCCTGAGATTAGTGCATGACTATTATTAGCAAATCTTGCGATATATTGGAGCATGTTGATATGGTATATATATGCATGTTGTTAAATATTGATATTCTATTATCAATTCAAATACTTATAAACTGCATAATACCTATGCCAGAGATAAGCAATAGTTGCGTATACCCTTAGTATAGGGGACCCAAAGGTGAACATTTTTCTAAACCGGGAGTCGATGTTCCCGAGTATAATATATGTATATTTATATATATATATATATATTTTTCTATAACTATTAATCAAATAAGGTATATTCGATGATTTTTGAATAATAATCAAACTTATTTTCGATTATTCAAATAAGGATCGTATTTTCGTATAAGTATATATTTTGTTATTTATTATTCATTTCAAGTATGAGTTTTAAAACTTCTACTTCAATTATTTTTATAAAGATTATCCTTTATGGGAATATTATTTAAATAATATTCAGATATTTTCTATAAATCGGGACTGATTTATTTTATTAAATCATCATTACTCTAAACATTCTTTAAAATGTTTTCGAGTCTTTAAAATGATTTTAAAAGTTAGAGCGGATCCCAAAACTCGTTTTCAAATTTAAGATCTCCCTTTCGAAGGGGACTTGAATACTCGCTCAAAAATCTAAGGGATTCGGCTCTGTGGTGTATTTTATATTCGCAAGGAGGTTATTGTTTTGAGAAAATAATTTGATTACTTGCCCAATGTTCGGCAAGTAAGTCCATCTAATTGAGTCGGCATAAGCGACAGGCCGGGGTACGGTCTCTGAAGGTGTAAAAGGCTGGGTGACAGTCCATCCACGCGTGAGTAGCCGGGTAACGGTCTAGCGCGAGGTCCTAATGCGGCCAGGGTGATGACCGGCGAGGAATTCATCCATCTACAGTAGAAAAGGTTACTTAATGGGTATCTTTGCCTGATCAGTAAGATATCGGGATTATGCCAAAGTTTTCTTCTTTCCAAATTCATTGAGTATTACAACTCTGTTTATACTGTTCGTAACAGAGGTTTTCAAGGAAAGTATGAGATATATATATATAGGTGTATATATATATCAGGACTTAATGAAGCATCTCGTAACTTCATTTTTTTAATGATATTTCAAAGATTGAATCTATTCAAGTCTTACCTAGTAGTCTCATATAGGTGATGAACTTTTGAAACCGATTATAGCTTGAACGGTGGTAGTTCGAGGAGTATTCAGAAAAAGATATAAGTATATTGGAGTATCTTGTAACTTCATCCTTTTCAACTTATATCTAGTTAATGATTATCTTATGCATGACAAAGATTTTCAGAAAAATATTGAGACAAGGTTAGATATATGAGATCACCTTGCAACGATATTTTTATACAGTTATATACTGGAACTATGTGTGCATTATGCATGGAAGAGGATTTCCAAGATTTTGAAATGTGTATATACATATATATTGATTATTTTGCGACTTGGTCGCGTTAAGATATCAAACTTGGTTCATTTCTTCTTGACCAAGACTTTCATGAGTACTATGAGAATGCTCATATATTGTTAATTATTATACATATTATTTCGTTGGGCTTGTTGCTCACCCTTACTTTCTTCTTTCATCATACAACAACAGATAGACAAGATGAATAGGACCAAGCTCCCAATTTGCGAGCGGATAAGAAACGTTCTGCAGTTTCTTGTAGGAGTTGATTTCGCTGTAACTGAGGTAGGAATTACCAGTAGCCTAGGCTTTCAACTTTTGATGTACCAGACTTATGTATATTTATGAATTGTAATAATGGAAAATAATTTGTAAATCTATCCAGAAACCCTTTTGAGGTGTAATGACTTATAATTATGGAATAAAACGACTTGTGTTATTTTTGGTATTCATCTCTGAGACTATAACTTGTGGTGTGTGTGTATATTGTGGGGTCACAGTACGCAGTAGTTGGTTGTTTATTAAGATTAAGTGTTATTAATGGAAATGGAACTCGTGACAACCCGAATCCCCGACCCTGGATTTGGGGGTGTTACAAAAATGGTATCAGAGCCAAGCGTTATAAACCTCAGAGATGATGCGACGTTAAGATAAGAAGTTCACTAAGATAATAAGAACTCTTGCCAAGTTCATAGTCAGACTACCTAACGTAGTACTGACAGTTAAAACCCTTATGGGAACCCTTATAAATATCATGATAGTAACAGAGATCATTATCATATAAGGTAGCGGGGCTCCGAACCCTAAAGTTCAAGAGCAATAACACGATGATCTTTTACTACATATTGGGGATCAGATTGTGGATCCAATGGAGCACCCTAATGAGGGACCAGATGATGTTCATATTAAGGATGTAGTGGTTGAGGATGTTATCCCAAAAGGGATTATTGCTAAAGAGGATTCTGTGGAGGATCCTGACAAGAATGAAGAAAGGACCGATAAGGAATTGATGACCGTGGTCCGGATGACTACTAGAGGTAGGATTGGCCGATAACTACCGTAGGTTCATTCAAGTTTGCAAAGATAGCAACCCATTTAACGCGGCTTACTCGTAAGACTGAGAAGTTCGAATGGACAGAGAAATGCGAGAACGGCTTTCAAGAACTAAAGCAAAGATTAGTGATGACCCCTATGTTGGCGTTGCCAGATGGAAAAGGAGATTTTATGATTTATAGTGACGCTTCGCATAAGGAATTAGGGTGCGTTCTTGTACAGCACGACAACATAATCGCGTATGCGTCAAGACAATTAAGGGAAGATGAAATTCGATATCCCACCCATGAGCTTGGGCTCGCAAAAATAGTTTTACCCTAAAAATTGGAGGCACTACTTGTATGGAGAGAAGTGTGAGATTTACACAAACCATAAGAGCTCAAGTATATTTCCACGCAGAAAGAGCTCAACATGCGCCAGAGGAGGTGGTTAGAGCTAATCAAGGATTGTGATTATGAGATTCGTTATTATCCAGGGAAAGCCAATATGGTGGCCAACCCCCTTAGTAGAAAGGAGAAACTCAAGATGATAATGTCTTCGGGGGAGTTGATAAGAGATTTTGAGAGAATGGAAATAGAAGTGAAGGTAACCAGAGCCGGTACCGAAAAGCTGTTGAGATTGCAATGCTGCCCAAATTATTGGAAAATATCATATTGTGCCAAGAAAAAGTGATGAATGAAGGCAGAGAGCCAATGATTGGAGAAGAGATTAATACCGAGAAAGATAATAAGGAAATAATGAGGTATTCCTACAGAATTTTGGTTCCAAACGTTCAAGAGCTTAAGGACGGGATCTTAGATGAAAGCCATAGTTTGAGGAATAAGATTAAGGGAAATCCCTGAATGTGATAGTCAGGGAGGTCGCCATCAAGATAGATAGAACCCATAAAATAATGAAGTGGAAAACAAGGATGTTAACGTATAAGATAATCTCGATTATGGGAGAAGGATGAAACATTTCATACTGAGAAAACAGAAGTCGAGCAAGTTAGGGAGAACCAGGACGGTACTCCTATGGGGCAATTCATGGACCTGCCTAAACAAAAGTTATATTTTTACCCCCAACCACCACCCTGAGGAAACAGTCGGTGGGAAATTCTTTCAGGACCTTTAAGTCGCTAAGCTCTTAGAGTTCCAAGGAACAAGCTGACCCAGTCGAGGCAAGAGCCTGGCTAAAGGAAATAGAGGAATTATTTGAGATTCTAAATGATTGATGAAGTACAAAAGACTATTTTTTCCACTTACCTTCCTAAGAGAGAGGCTACCCGCTGGTGGAAGGCTAAGGAAGATAGAGAAATAGTGTAGAAGTTTTATAGCCAGACCAGAGGCGGAAAAGTATGATGAATCATGAATCTAGGTGGTGAAAGTCGTCAAGGTTCGTCTGAAGGACACGAATCCAGAATGCCGGGATGTTTGAAATTAATGCCTATGTTGTGTTGGTTCATGAAATGGTTATAATAGAAACAAAAATAAAAGACTGAAAGGGGAAGGAGTATAAAGGGATATAAAGGAAATAGAGTTGAGAAGCGATAAGGGAGTTAGGTATGTGAAACCCTAAGAAACCCTAGCAATAAATATAGAAAAATGTGTCATCATTAGCGCGATGGTGACTGATCATGAGATAATGTAATAACTCGAATTTTTGAGACTTTGTAGAAAAATTTAATGAATAGTAACCCTAACGGACGGGGAAAATTTTTTAGCCCACACTATGTAGTGCATGAGAAAATGAGTTTCGGAGTTGATATTATGATTATACGTACCAAATGAGTGTTTGTAAACGCTATTAGTTTTCGAAGAAAACGAACTTTGAAAAATGACCATATTTACGAATCATCGAGGATGACGGGAACTACAATATAATTACAAATTTAAAACCCTACGGATTTATATTCAAGCATGATAATTCAAAACACAAGGAATAAATATGAAAGGATTTACGTCGCGAACCATTTACGAGAAAGTATTACGAAAACATTTAAGCGACCAAGCGAATGCGTAAACGATTAAATAAACGTAACGCACTAACTAACCATGGTAGAAAAGTAACCATGGTTACTTTATCAAATAGTAAGCTAAGCATAGGATGATCAACCAAGGGCTAGCAAATAGTGAGCTAAAGAGCTAAACCAAGTGGCTTAGCTTGTAATCTACCAATGCTAACTAGTTTTGTCTCCAAGATTGGCAATCAAGATCAAATCCTAGGATATATACTAAGGAATAAAAATTAACTACAAGATATCACCACATTATTTCAAGAAGCTCCCAAGAAGGAACACAAAATCTCTCTTTCTCTCCCAACCTTCTTCATTCGGCTTTTTCATCTAAAACCAAGAAACCAAATTCAAAACTTCAAGCTCTAGCAATGGATAAATCCTCCCATTAATTCTCAAGCTTCCTACCAACCAAAAGAAGGTAAGGTAAATCTTTGAGCTCTTTTTTTCAAGGTTTGATGGGTGAAATAAAATCAAGAAAGTTGATAATGAATAGTATGAATAGTAACTCTTATTTGGTTTCTTGATTTTAATGGTTGTTTTAGGTTCCAAAAACTATACTAAGCACTCCCAAGACTTCACCATCATGAAGAAATCATCTCAAACTCTCAATAAAGGTATAAATCTTTGACCCAACCTTATTTAAGATTTATGTTCAAGATCCTTTTAGTATATAGTTGAAAACCTAGTTTTGGTGAGAGTATTGTTGTAATTTTGATGTTTAGCTAAGTAGATTTAAGGTTGATTGTTGTTGCCTAAATAACATGATGTTCTTGAGATGAGTTAGTGTGGTGATGATGATATGTTGATTGTTGGTGGTAGTATAAAGATTTAAGGCATAAACGGAACTCCGATCGTTACCGTAATCTCGCTAAAATGAACAAAACATAACTTTAAGTTTCTGCAGAAAGTACCGAAGATGTAAACTGTAGTTTCTTGAAAAATAACCCTTGATTATGATATACAATGTTATAAGGATCGTTTAGGCGCTTGAATCACTTGATTCCAATTTACGGATGAAACGTTATGGCCGTTTTACTAAAAGTGATTTACGCGATAAAAACTGCTACGAATTACAAATTTTGAAAATAAAAAGGACCGACTTAAAAATGTTCATAAATCATGAAATTTTTACAGAGAGTAGTAAATCGAGTTTTCTAACTTCTTTAAAAATTTTAAGTGAAAATAATGAATTTTAAATTTTATAAAAATATCGGAGCCGAGACCGCGCGATTAGAAAACCGTAGAATCCATAAGAGGAGCCGACGATGGAAAATGAAACGGACTTAAGATACTTTGAAAAAGGAAGCGACCGTAATGAGAATAAGGACTTAAAGAAATAATAAGAGTAATATAATTTGAGAGGGTGCATAATAAGTAGCGCATGAGTGCGAGTCGCCGTAAATTAGAACGGGACCTAACGAAATGAATTGTGTTTATGATTATAGATTTCCGAGCGTAACCTAGAGCATCCTCCACCTCGAGATACCCAGGCAAGTTTACGAATCTAACTCCATTTACTGTTGTGTTGTGAAAGGATTATTTTATTGTCATTGCATAAATACCATGCTTGCCATGATACGTAATAATTGAATTTTTCGCATAATGTAGCGATGTTGTACGATAAGTATGTATCGTGAAATGTTTAATTCCGCTTTAAGCGTGACTTATAATTATAAGACCGAGAGTCAGTCGGGATTTTAAGATAAAAACCCGGTGATCATCCCGGTGATATTATAGGACGATTAAAAGTCCACAGTAGTACGTTTTAAGGGACTCAACGTCTACTTACGAAACATTAAATACCTCGAACTTTTATGAAAACGATTTCCAAAGACCGTATTCCCTCAACTATACCTTACCTTTCGAATAATAAATATTTATTAACTATTCATTTATTATGGGAGAAGTATTCTCCAGTGAATATTTATTTCAGACTAGATTAAATATTAAAGATTATTAAATTACTTAAACATAAACTAGTTGAGGAATAGTATTTCAAATATTCTTTTAAAGTATAATTATTCGAGGTTTAATTATTTAACGATCAATATTTAATTATTAATTATTTATTAAATGATTTATTTATGATTTAAAAATCATAAAACCTGATTTAAAATAATTTCTAACTTTCGAAAAATCATTCTAATAATTTCAGAACGTCGTAGAATATTATCTCGACTTATTTTAATTATTTTGATTATAGTTTCAAAAAGAAACTCCCCCTTATATAAAAAATATGTTGATAACGGTCAACTCACATCCTTAGTAGTTCCTCCGAAAATTCTCGGAAGTGCATATATATACGTACATATCCAAGTGTACCTATCAACAAGCAATATGCTTGCGGAATAATATAAGTTCCAGATATATGATGGGATTCTTACAAGGACAAGGAGGGGTAGACTCCAGTACTTCGTGGACTGGGGAGACTACCAATTTACTACCACATGAGAAGGTATCTTATATACTGATGAACATGTGGAGTATGCGTACCTGAGAGAGATGGACGCAAAAACCGTGTCTTGAGAGGGATAGACGCGAAGTGTGTACCTGAGAGGGACGGACACAGAAAAGGCCCAAATGCGGCCAGGGTGATAACTGATGATAAAAGGGAATCGTCCATCTACATGTAGAAAAGTTTATTATTTCCGTAGTACGACTGATCATCGTATGCGGTGGCTCCAGTGAAGGTCCTATTCTTTCAATTGGAATTGTGATGCAATACCGTAACCCAAGCCTAGGTGATAAGTTTACCATTAAGGTATTCACAGGATAATAATCTATTAAAGAATTGTTTTCATAAGAAGGTGTGTATCACCAAGGAAAACTATTTTTGAATAAAACATAATTATCATATATGATGTTTTACTTGAGTTTATTATTCAGTCATTTCATACTGTACATTATTATGTTGGGCATTATAACTCACACTTGTTTTCTTAAATTGACACAACACAACAGTGAATCAAGATGCCTATCACGAGACACACACCCAGGAAACGGGTAGGAAATGGCCAGCAGTTCAGTAGGTTGTTTGGTGTTGTACCACAGGTAGACCGAATAAGTTGGATTGGTTTTCAGTTGTTTTTAGTTCGGCTTATTTACAAGTGTGACTTATGTAAGGTAATGAATAAAAAACAAATATTTGGCCGACGGACTAGCCTTACTTAAAGGTTATTCCCTGGTAAGACTTAATTACTTTTGGGTTGTAATAATTATCAGTTTGTGGATTGATTTACTCTAGTTATGAAGGGTTCGTTTCCAAGACAATAACCTATAAGCGTGTGTGTGTGATAAGTGTGGGGTCGTAAAGTGTGAGTATTTATATATTGTGATGCGAGATATGTGGTATTTAGTGATTAAGATGGCGTGGCCTCCGAGATTCCTGACCCCGGATTTTGGGGTGCCACAGAAATTGTATTAGAGCCTTAGGTTATCAAATCTTTGAAACGATAGGATATAAAATATGTAGACGTAAGAATAATAAATAATCCATTAGAACTCACGTCGAGTTCGTCATCAGGCTACATGGGTAGTCTTGGCAGTTTTACCTTCAAGGGAATTCCGACTCTAATTTTGTAACACCTTGCCTATTGTGTCAGGTACCACTGGAGCCTATGGGGGAGGTTGACCCTGTTGATGATGTTATGGCCCCTGAGCGTGACCCTACTCCCGAGCCGGAGGACCCACCCATTGATGACTCAGATGATGACCCTACTGAGGATGCCCCGGAGCAGGAGACTGACCTTCATATCCCCATAGCTGATGACGTTGAGATGCCCCAGGTAGATGACTTAGGCTAGAGGGATTTAGAGATGTACCCTCTCCCGACTGTTCGCTCTCCTACACCACACCCAGGGATGAAGGTCCCTTGCCCTATACCGATGATGACGAGGAGGATGGGATGGATGTACAGACCTATGAGGCTTATGACATATCCTCTAGCGACCCAGACTCACCTCTACCACCCCCGACGACCATACATATAGCTGTACACCATTGGATAGTGGCTCAGCTTAACGCTGAGATCACTGCGGCATCTGCCTGCATCATAGAGCTACGACAAGTGCTGACATCTGAGAGAGCCATCCGACTAGGATACCCAGGGGACTTCAGAGCTGCTTCCCCGGCCATAGCCCGCAGAGAGATTGATGGGATCGAGCTCCGTACCCGGGTTCAGATGAGGATGATGGCGGTTGGAGGATACTTCCCGGTAGTTGACGCAGAGCTGATGTTGGCAGGAGCGATGAGGAGGGTTCGAGACCTCACGCGCAGTTACAGTGACTGAGGGACTAGTGACCATTATGGACCTTGAAGAAGGTTGGGTGACTTGTCACCAATTTTGATAGGATAGCTGGTAGTAGATAGCGATCCTAGCCCTTCAGGGTGCACGACTTATGTATTTGCATTCCAGTATTCAGGACAAGTAATGATGTATTATAATCAGGCCATGTATGAACGCGGTTAGTTGTTTTATCCCCAAGATATAATTGGGAGACCCTATGGTATATATCTAGCAGTTATTAAGAAATTGATTTCCATATTATTATGCTTGATAAAGACATGCTAGATAATAAATGACATGCTTACATACGAATAAATTAATCCAATTGTAAAATATTTGCAACTATATTGACAAATTTTCATTATCAAAACAATGCCACCCCGTAGAAGAGGAACCAGGGCATAGCCCGCGGAATCTGTTAACCAACAACGGAATGAACCTGACCCTGTAATGAATGAAGAAAATGAAGAGGACCTAGACTATAATGAATATGATGAGGAAGAATATGTAGAAGAAGAGTTTGAGGATACCCATCAGGGAGAAAACCCCATGAATGAGTTTATTGAACTTTTAAGAGCAAATCTGAACCAACAGCCCATTCCACCACAGCCGCATGCTACCCAACAGACTGTAGCCACTGCCTTCAGGGCGTTCAAATCCCTCAAACCTCCAGAGTTTCTAGGATCTGCCGACCCCGTTGAAGCACGGGTCTGGCTCAAAGAGATAGAAAAGTCCTTCGAGATACTAGGTGTGAAGGAACGACACAAGACCATTTTCGCTTCTTACATGTTGAAATGAGAAGCTAATTACTGGTGGGAGTCCAAACGAAACCTAGAAACTGATGTTATGATTCCATGGGATAGATTTACCCGACTGTTCTTAGACAAGTATTTCCCTAGGTTTATGAAAACCCAGATGGAGATTAAGTTTCTGGAATTGAAACATGACAAGATGACTGTGGCAGAGCATGAGGCCAAGTTTACTGAGCTACCACGATTTGTGCTTGAGTTCGTGAATACCGAAGAGAAGAAAGCGCGAAGGTTTCAGCTTGGTCTGAAACAGTGGATTCAGAACCGAGTGACTGTACTAGAGCTAACAGATTATGCCAGCTTAGTGCAAAAAGCCTCGATTGTTGAAGCTGGCAGTGAACAAAGTTTAAAGGAAAAGGAAAATAGGAAGAGGAAGGTAGGAAGCCAAGGAGGAGGAACCGGGAATAGGAGCCTTCCAAGCAGGTTCGTCAGGGGAGTGGTGTCCCAACCTGCGGGAGGCCTCAGATTCCGAAAGGCCCCAAGTGAGAGTGTTGGCCAGGGCGGCGGACAATCTAGGGCAACATTTCATAGCCAACCCCGCGCCCCAATACCGGAGTGTCAAACATGTAAGAGGAGACACCTTGGAGTGTGTAGCCAGGCGAGAGCCCCTTTAAAATGCTATAAGTATGGCCAAACCGGACACCTTGCCAACAACTGCAACCAACCCAGCGTGACATGTTTCCAATGTGGGAAAGTAGGACACATGAGGAAGGATTTCCCAAAATTGAAGCCCCCAGCCTCAGGGATGAGCAGAGCTGCATCTAACCGGCCCCCAGCTATTAGGACCTTCAACATGACCGTTCGGGACGCTGTCCGGAACACTGACGTGATAGCGGGTACCCTTCTGTTAAATTTCGAACATGCAAATGTCATATT
This sequence comes from Apium graveolens, assembly GCF_009905375.1. Taxonomy (NCBI): domain Eukaryota; kingdom Viridiplantae; phylum Streptophyta; class Magnoliopsida; order Apiales; family Apiaceae; genus Apium; species Apium graveolens. The sequence continues at coordinate 155,220,951 of NC_133650.1, forward strand.
TGATTCTGGAGCGACCAAATCATTTATATTTCAAGATTTTTCTAAAAAGTTAAAACTTAACGCCGTACTCTTACGTGAGATATTACAAGTGGAAATAGAAAACAAAGAAATAATTTCTGTGAATCAAGTACACCCTAAATGCAAGTTGGAATTAGAAGGGAAAGACTTCGAGGTTGACCTAATCCCATTTGCCTTAGGAGAATTTGATGTAATCTAAGGAATGGATTGGTTATCCAGTAATGGAGCGCAAATAGATTGTCAATGGAAGAGGGTGAAGATAAGAGTGCAAAATGGAAAAGAAGTAGTGTTTAGAGGTCAACGACAGACCCAGAAATTTCTGACCATCCTACAGGCAAAAAGATTGTTAAAGAAAGGTAACGAGACATATTTAGCTTATGTGATGGATACGAAGAAGGAAGTTCATAACATACAGGACATCCCCATAGTAAATGAATTCGAGGATGTATTTCCAAATAACTTACCAGGGTTGCCACCCGACAGAGAAATAGAATTCGCTATAGAATTAGCACCAGGAACGACACCAGTGTCCAAGGCCCCTTATCGGCTAGCCCCAGTTGAGATGAAGGAACTAGCTTCTCAACTGCAAGAGTTATTAGATAATGGGATGATAAGACCCAGTGTTTCACCATGGGGAGCGCCAATACTGCTCGTAAAGAAAAAGGACGACAGTATGAGATTATGCATAGACTACCGAGAGTTGAATAAGCTGACTATTCAGAATAGGTACCCTCTCCCTAGGATTGATGACCTATTCGACCAACTCAAGGGTGCTGTACACTTTTCTAAAATAGATTTGAGGACAGGATATCACCAATTGAAAATGAAACCTGAGGATATACCAAAGACTGCTTTTTACACTAGGTATGGACACTATAAGTTCCTAGTCATGTCATTTGGGCTAACCAATGCACCCGCAGCCTTTATGGATTTGATGAACAGAGTGTTCAAAAAGTACCTAGATATATGTTGATAGATTTTATAGATGATATTATAATCTACTCAAAGACAGAACAAAAACATGCAGAACATTTGAGGATAGTCTTGGAAATCTTGAGGAATGAGAAATTATATGCCAAGTTCTCGAAATGCGAGTTTTGGTTCAGGGAAGTTCAGTTCTTAGGGCACGTGGTGAGTAGCAAAGGAGTTTTAGTTGACCCCGCAAAGATAGAGGCGGTATCCAACTAGGAAAGACCAACTACCCTAACAGAGGTTAGGAGTTTTGTGGGTTTAGAAGGATATAACCGGAGATTCGTACAAGACTTTGCTAAGATAGCAGGCCCACTGAGTACACTTACCCGGAAAACATAAAAGTTTGTTTGGACAGAGAAATGTGAGGAAAGCTTTCAAGAACTGAAAAGGAGACTGGTGTCAGCACCAGTGCTCGCATAAAGGACTAGGATGTGTGCTTATGCAGCACGGAAAGGTTATCGCGTATGCCTCTCGACAATTGAAGGAGTATGAGAGAAGATACCCAACACACGACCTAGAATTAGCAGCCATAGTGTTTGCCCTGAAAATTTGGAGACACTACATGTACGGTGAGAAATGTGAGATTTACACGTACCACAAGAGCCTCAAATATATTTTTACTCAAAAAGAACTAAATATGAGACAGAGGAGATGGTTAGAGTTAATTAAGGACTACGACTGTGAAATTTTGTATCACCCGGTAAAGCCAATGTGGTGGCTGACGCCCTTAGTAGGAAGGAAAGACTCAAAATGATAATGACATCTGAGGAATTAATTAAAGAATTTGAGAAGATGGAAATTGACGTAAGAATGATCGGTAAAGGAACAGCAGGATTATTTGAGATTAAGCTAGTGCTGAAACTGACTGAAAATATACGAGTATGTCAGGAAAAGAAGATGAGTGAAGAAAGAGGACATTGACCGGTGAGGAAGTGAGAAGCGAGAAGGACGAGAAAGGGATCATGAGGTATGCGTCCCGAATTTGGATTCCAAATGTGCAAGAGTTAAAGGACGAGCTGCTGCACGAAGGGCACAGCTCCAGATATTCAATCCACCCAGGAAGTACGAAAATGTACTATGACCTTAAGGAATATTATTGGTGGCCTAACATGAAGAGAGAAGTAGCAGAGTGGGTCAGCAAGTGCTTGACATGCCAGAGAGTGAAGGCTGAACATCAGCGACCGAGTGGACTATTACGGCCCCTGGAAATTCCGGAATGGAAATGGGAGCATATAGCCATGGATTTTGTGACAGGCCTACCAAGAACAAAGACCAATCATGACGCCATATGGGTTATTATAGATAGACTGACCAAGTCCGCGCACTTCCTACCAATCAACGAAAGGTACACCGTAGACAAGCTGGTAGATATCTACTTGAAGGTAATCGTAGTGAGACACGGCATTCCTGTTGCTATAGTGTCAGATCGAGACCCAAGGTTTAATTCCCGATTTTGGAGAAGCTTCCAGGAATGTGTAGGCACCAGACTAAACATGAGTACAGCTTATTACCCCTAGACTGATGGACAAAGGGAAAGGACAATTCGGACCCTAGAAGATATGCTACGAGTATGTGCCATCGACTTTAAAGGAAATTAGAATGACCACTTACCCCTGATCGAATTTGCTTACAACAACAGCTATCATGCTAGCATAGAAATGCCTCCGTATGAAGCTCTTTACGGAAGGAGATGTCGCACTCCCCTATGTTGGGATGAAGTTGGAGAACACAAGATGATAGGACCAGAGTTAGTCCAGCAGACCAGGAAAATGGTGGGACTCATTAGGAAAAGACTGGTAACAGCTCAAGACAGACAAAAGAGTATGCCGACCAGACCAGAAAAGATAGGGAATATGAAGTAACAGATTCAGTGCTATTGAAGGTATCTCCGTGGAAAGGAGTGATGAAATTTGGGAAGAAAGGGAAGCTGAGCCCCAGATTCATAGGACCCTTTGAAAATTTGAGGAGAATAGGACCTCTAGCTTACGAGCTCGCCTTGCCTCCTAATCTGCAACAAGTGCACAATGTGTTCCGCGTGTCCATATTAAGGAAGTACCATGCAGATGCACGACATGTAATAGAATATGAGCAGGTAGATTTACAACCAGACCTGACATACATCGAGCAGCCAGTAAGGATAATGGGCCAAAAAGAACAAGTGCTGAGGAACAAGACTGTGAAGCTGGTTAGAATCATGTGGAGGAATAAAAATGTCGAAGAGTCAACTTGGGAACTTGAAGACGCAATGAGGAATAGATATCCCCACTTATTTTATAATTGATTCCGAGACGGAACCCTTGTTAGAGGGGAAGACTATAATAACTCGAATTTTTGAGACTTTGTAAAAACATTTAATGAATAGTAACCCTGACGGACAGGGAAAACTTTTTAGCCCATACTATGTAGTGCATGAGAAAATAAGTTTTGGAGTTGATATTATGATTATACGTACCAAATGAGTGTATGTAAACGCTATTAGTTTTCGAAGAAACCGAACTTTGAAAAACGACCATATTTACGAATCATCGAGGATTACGGGAATCAAAATATAATTACGAATTTAAAACCCTACGGATTTATATTCAAGCATGATAATTCAAAACACAAGGAATAAATACGAAAGGATTTACGCCGCGAACCATTTACGAGAAAGTATTACGAAAACATTTAAGCGACCGAGCAAATGCGTAAACGATTAAATAAACGTAACGCACCAACTAACCATGGTAGAAAAGTAACCATGGTTAATTTATCAAATATTAAGCTAAGCATAGGATGATCAACCAAGGGCTAGCAAATAGTGAGCTAAAGAGCTAAACCAAGTGGCTTAGCTTGTAATCTACCAATGCTAGCTAGTTTTGTCTCCAAGATTGGCAACCAAGATCAAATCCTAGGATATATACTAAGTAATAAAAATCAAGTACAAGATATCACCATATTATTTCAAAAAGCTCCTAAGAAGCAACACAAAATCTCTATTTATCTCCCAACCTTCTTCATTCGGCTTTTTCATCTAAAACCAAGAAACCAAATTCAAAACTTCAAGCTCTAGCCATGGATAAATCCTCCCATTAATTCTCAAGTTTCCTACCAACCAAAATAAGGTAAGATAAATCTTTGAGCTCTTTTTATCAAGGTTTTATGGGTGAAATAAAATCAAGAAAGTTGATAATGAATAGTATGAATAGTAACTCTTCTTTGGTTTCTTGATTTTAATGGTTATTTTAGGTTCCAAAAACTATACTAAGCACTCCAAAGACTTCACCATCATCAAGAACTCGTCTTAATCTCTCAAGAAAGGTATAAATCTTTGACCCAACCTAATTTAAGATTTAAGTTCAAGATCCTTTTAGTATATAGTTGTAAACCTAGTTTTGGTGGGAGTATTGTTATAATCTTGATGTTTAGCTAAGTAGATTTAAGGTTGATTATTGTTGCCTCAAGAACATGATGTTATTGAGAGAAGTTAGTGTGGTGATTATTATATGTTGATTGTTGGTGGTAGTATAAAGATTTAAGGCATAAACGAAACTCCGATCGTAACCGTAATCTCGCTAAAACGAACAAAACATAACTTTAAGTTTCTACAGAATGTCCTGAAGATTTAAACTATATTTTCTTGCAAAATAACCCTTTATTATGATAGACAATTTTATAAGGATCGTTTAGGTGCTTTAATTGCTTGATTCCGATTTACGGATCAAAAGTTATGGCCGTTTTACTAAAAGTGATTTACGCGACAAAAACTGCTACGAATTGCGAACTTTGAAATAAAAAATGATCGACTTAAAAATGTTCATATATCATGAAATTTTTACAGAGAGTATTAAATTGAGTTTCCTAACTGCCATAAAAATTTTAAGTGAAAATAATGATTTTCAATTTTATAAAAATATCAGAGCGGAGACCGCGCGATTAGAAAACCGTAGAATCCATAAGAGGAGCCGACGATGGAAAATGAAACGGACTTAAGATACTTTGAAAAAGGAAGCGACCATAATGAGAATAAGGACTTAATGAAATAATAAGGGTAATATAAGTTGAGAGGGTGCATAATAAGTAGCGCATGAGTGCGAATCACCGTAAATTAGAACAGGACCTAACGAAATGAATTGTGTTTATGATTATAGATTTCCGAGCGGAACCTAGAGTATCCTCCACCTCGAGATACCCGGGCAAGTTTACGAACCCAACTTCATTTACTATTGTGTTGTGAAAGGATTGTTTTATTGTCATTGCATAAATACCATGCTTGCCATGATACGTAATAATTGAATTTTTCGCATAATGTAGCGATATTGTACGATAAGTATGTATCGTGAAATGTTTAATTCCACTTTAAGCGTGATGTATAATTATAAGACCGAGAGTCGGTCAGGATTTTAAGATAAAAACCCGGTGATCATCTCGGTGATATTATAGGACGATTAAAAGTCCACAGTAGTACATTTTAAGGGACTCCACGTCCACTTACGAAACATTAAATACCTCGAACTATTATGAAAACGATTTCCAAAAACCATATTCCCTCAACTATACGTTACCTTTCGAATAATAAATATTTAATAACTATTCATTTATTATGGGAGAAGTATTCTCCAGTGAATATTTATTTCAGACTCGATTAAATATTAAAGATTATTAAATTACTTAAACATAAATTAGTTGAGGAATATTATTTCAAATATTCTTTTAAAAGTATAATTATTCGAGGTTTAATTATTTAATGATTAATATTTAATTATTAATTATTTATTAAATGATTTATTTATGATTTAAAAATCATAAAACCTGATTTAAAATAGTTTCTGACTTTCGGAAAATCATTCGAATAATTTTAGAACGTCGGAGAATATTAACTCGACTTATTTTAATTATTTTGATTATAGTTTCAAAAAGAAACTCCCCCTTATATAACAAATATGTTGACAACGGTCAATTCACATCCTTAGTACTTCCTCCGAGAATTCTCGGAAGTGCATATATATACGTACATATCCAAGTGTACCTATCAACAAGCAATATGCTTGCGGAACAATATAAGTTCCAGATATATGATGGGATTCTTACAAGGACAAGGAGGGGTAGACTCCAATACTTCGTGGACATGGGAGACTACCAATTTACTACCACATGAGAAGGTATCTTATATACTGATGAACATGTGGAGTATGCGTACCTGAGAGAGATGGACGCAAAAACCGTGTCTTGAGAGGGATAGACGCGAAGTGTGTACCTGAGAGGGACGGACACAGAAAAGGCCCGAATGCGGCCAGGGTGATAACCGATAATAAAAGGGAATTGTCCATCTACATGTAGAAAAGGTTACTATTTACGTATTATGACTGATCATCGTATGCGGTGGCTCCAGTGAATGTCCTATTCTTCCAATTGGAATTGTGATTCAATACTGTAACCCAAGCCTAGGTGCTGGGTTTACCACTAAGGTATTCGCAGGATAATAATCCATTAAAGAATTGTTTTCATAAGAAGGTTTGTATCACCAAGGAAAACTATTTTTGAATAAAACATAATTATCATATATGATGTTTTACTTGAGTTTATTATTCAGTCATTTCATAATGTACATTATTATGCTGGGCATTATAGCTCACACTTGTTTTCTTAAATTTACACAACATAGCAGTGAATCAAGATGCCTATCATGAGACACACAGCCAAGAAATAGGTAGGAAACGGCCAGCTGTTCCGTAGGTTGTTTGGTGTTGTACCACAGGTAGACCGAATAAGCTGGATTGGTTTTCAGTTGTTTTTAGTTCGGCTTATTTACAAGTATGACTTATGAAAGGTAATGAATAAGAAAGAAATGGACTAGCCTTACTTAAAGGTTATTCCTCGGTAAGACTTAATTACTTTTGGGTTGTAATAATTATCACTTTGTGGATTGATTTACTCTAGTTATGAAGGGTTTGTTTCCAAGACAATAACCTATAAGCGTGTGTGTGATAAGTGTGGGGTCGTAAAGTGTGAGTATTTATATATTGTGATGCGAGATATGTGGTATTTAGTGATTAAGATGGCGTGGCCTCTGAGATCCCTGACCCCGGATTTTGGGGCGCCACAGATAAATTCAAAGTTTGAAGGCGTAAGCGATACGTATAATTAATCCCCTTTAAGTTGAGAGTATTTGATGAAACTTTGAGATAGACCGAGGGATTAATAAGGAAACACTGATGGACTAAGGAGACAGGATAACAAGAAATTAGGAAAATGGGATGAAGGAAGTGACCATCAAGAATGTGAAGTGTATGTAAGACCGGTGGCTTGAGACCCAAAAAGGGAGACGCTGGGTATAAAAGATATCCCAACATTTAGATGACGGTTGAGATAAATAATTAAGATACATGAATAGTTAGAACTAAAAAATTCACATTGAACACGACCAATATCTTCCAGAACATCCCTGTTATCATTACCAAATCAGGAAAGAAAAGCGGATAACCATTGTTATCTTTTGGAGGCCATATGGATTGACCTCAGCTTAAATAAGGATGTTATTGTGAAATTTGGTATAGACTATCGAGGTGGGAATGATTGAATAAGATAATCTATCAAGGATATATGACTTGATTTACCATGGAAGAGTGTAAGTATCTTTTAAAGGTGGAAATAAGGATAAAACCCCGATAACTTGAGACGAACCCTAGGGGAATGTATATGGATTGGAATTTCACCCTTAATAGGGACAATATGAGTTTTGACAGTACAAATTGGAAGGACTAAGGTAACAACAACCTTTAAGGATCAGTGGAGAAATTTTTCAGAAGTATATAGACAATGGTTCTAGTATTAGTAAATGGTATTTTGATATGCCCTATATCTAGGGAATACAGGAGGAACGATTTAAGGATAACCTTAGAGGTCTTACAAGGAGAAAGGTAATATTCAAAGTTCTGAAGAATAGAAATCTTGATAAAGAAAATATGACGTAATTATAATAATGCCAAGTGGGGCACGTGTTAAACCATGAGAAGTATAGATTGAACCAATGGGGGTCAGAATTGTTAAAGCAAGAAGGACCAAAGATAAAAGACGTCCTAAGTATGATCGAGAGTCAGCCGTGATAATGTTCACATTTAAAGACTAAGGCAGTGACTTATGGAAAAATGGTGATTTTTTTTACTAACAAGAACTTAAGAAGAGCATTTTCACATAAGTAGTGATTGGAAATGAGGTAGAAAATTTAGTTGAAGGTGGTTCAAAAGACATTGATTGTAACGAAATATTACTATCAAGAAAGGCCAATGAGGTGGCCGACACTTTAAGTGTAAGAGAATAATTGTAGGAACCCGTGCCAAAGAAATATAGTAATGACTGGGTGAAACCATGAAGGTTATATTATGGTATGGAAGATTGACATTCCTTCTAATGATTGTGTGATACTCAACCATAATAGTAGTTTGGTAAAGATTGAATTCATGTTAATCGCCGTGAGAGGGCTACCTATCCTAGGAGGTCCTATCTTGAGATAAGCCAGGGCCATGTTACAAAAGGACTAAATAAACCTTTGAACTTCATGCCTCCTAATAAAGACATATGGTTAATAATGGTGTTAACCTGCTATCATTTCTTTGATTAAAACTCTTCTGCAATTTTATCTGCCTTATGTCATATGTACGCCAAGCTCATGAGTGTTCTTCTTGAATCATGAAATGGTGATTATGTTGCCTCTCTAGAAGATTTCGGTACGGCAGGAATGAACTCTGTATAATTAACTATTAAGATTCCAAGGAAAATGAATGACTACAGTAGGCCAGCGCTGGACTATAGAATCAATGATTCCTTGAATAATGAGACGATAACAACCATGAGAGTTGTATTGTATGGATGTTGAGATTGAGTACCACTAATCGGGTCGTGTTGACGCATAAGTTATCTTTGATAGAAAAACTAGGTCGATTATTTACCTATTGAATATTTATTCCTTTTTATTAATAGAGAGTCGTATTACCATACGAGGAAGGTTGCAGTGCAAGCATAGAATTCTAGTAACGATGATGTCTAGAATGAAATCCCATATTCGATTTTTGATGTCGAGGGAGTTTCAAAGATGATTGTTTATAAGCTCGAGCAAGAGCATGGGTCCATATAATGATAGACGGAATAGTAAATATTCAGGCACGTGAATTGCAATGAGATAATACTGGATATTGTTATAGATACTTATGTTTCATTCTCCTTTGATAAACCTCTATAGTTCGGAGGTAGATTCCAAGCCAGATATTTTGTGGCAGTATTTTTTATATAATGCTCTTAAATTCATTATTTTCTCTCCTTTTCATTTTGTATAAGCTGAGAAGAACAACCCATCCAGAAGGGGAGGTATTGCCGAATGACTATCTATATGTGTGATAGAAGCCTAGTAGGATACCATATGTTATTTAATTGCTTGTCAAGTACTAAAGGTTGGCCACCTTCTGTACTAACTTTGCGATATAACAAGTGTTCATGATCATAGTGATCTCTCAATAAATTCTTTTACTTCTATATGAAGGACCAAGCTTTCGAAGATGGAAGCAGCTAGAGATGAAGTGGTATCAGTACGGTGGTATTCCGAATCTAATGTGTTCGTGATACTAATATTGACGCGGTTATTAAAAGGTTATAGAACGCTAACGAGCAAAAGTATAACCATTATAATATTAGTTACGGAGGATAGTAACGATTACGAACTAGAAAAGAGTGGGTAGCGAGAAGCAAAAGCTATAACACTAGAAGCTATGATGAGAGTCTGTGCAATAGACTTGAAAGAATTTGGAATGATCACTTAACACGGATTGAGTTTTCTTACGACAATAGATCATATATCAGTATCGAGATGTCTCCTTATGAGATCCTTGAGGGAACACAATGTTGATCTCCCTTATATTAGGATGAAGTTGTAGAGCGCAAGATGCTCGGACCAGCAGTGGTCCAAAGGACCAAGGATATAATAGATCTAATCAGAGGACGGATGGTAGTAGCCCAAGATGGACATAAGAAGTATGTTGATTTGACATGAAAGGACAAAGAGTATGAAGTAGAGGACCTAGTGTTGTTATAGGTATTCCCTTGGAAAGGATGGATGAGGTTCGGAAAGAAATGAAAGCTAAGCCCACGATTTGTTGGACCCTTGAATATATTAAGACATATTGGGAAGTTATCAAATGAACTAGCCCTACCCACGAACCTGCAACAAGTGCGTAATGAGTTCCAAGTATCAATGTTAAGGAAGTGTAATCCGGATGCTCGACAAATAGGGGCATATGAGCGCATAGACATGCAAACAGACGTAACCTATATGGAGCAACCAGGAAGGGTTATAGATCGAAAAGGAACAAGTGCTTAGGAGAACGGTTATCAAACTAGTCAGAGTTTGGTGGTAGAACCACAATGTGGGAAAATTGACTTGAGAGTTAGAAAGTGCAATGCTAAGATAGTATCCCTATTCATTTTCTATCTAATTCCGGGACGAAATCCTTTTAAGGAGGGAAGACTGTAATAACCCCAATTTTTGGAATTTTTGAAACACTGATGAATAGTAACTTTTTGCTGATGATGTTGATTAAGGAAAATTATCATACCACACTATATAGGAGTACTGTTATGGAAATTCTAAGATCGTATTAGTATTCCATAAAATAAATGAGTGTATGTAAAGGTCGTTAGAATTCGAATCCGGACACTTTGATTTTCCCCGAAAATCCACCAGATACCGAAAGATTGAGTATAAGGTAACATAATTAAGAGGATTTTAATTAAGGATTATAAGAGAGGATCATTAAAGGATTATAAAATATTAGGAAAGATTTAGGGAAGCTCAAATAATGAGATCCCGGATATGATCCCTCAAACGGATAACGAGAACAAAAGTTAAGCGAACCGTAAAACAAATACGCAACCAAGAGACAAGCTTGCACAAGAATCCAAGGTATTATGACATCATCAAACCACAAGATAAAGACATATGGCAAATGGATGACATAAGAAAGATGACATAAGCATGACAAGTAGATTTGTTTTGTTGGATGATTATTAGCCAAGTATTTTTACCATGGTTCAATCTAATTAGTAAAGAAAAAAGAGAAGCAACCAACAATTCATAACACAAAAATCAAAGTTGACTTTTGCTTCCAAGAACAAAATCTCTCGGCCAAAACAATACCAGCAACTTTAAACTTCCATATCTCCTTCAATACTTACTCAAATGTTGTGTTCTATAGCTCGTTGGAAATGTATTGAGATGGCCTACAACTCTTGTTCTCAAGTCTCTTCCAAATAAGCATGGTAAGACCCTAGTTTTTACAGTTCTTTAAATCGGACTTTTAGAAACTTCAAAACCTAACTTTGTGTTCTTGATTTCTTTGGAAAGATCAAGCTTGTAGGAGGCTCCCTAAGGCTTCCTAGCAACTTAACACCTCCCAAGGAAGGTATAAACTTCAAACCCTAGCCTTTACTTTATTTGTTAGTAAGTTTAATGGTTTGTTTTGTGAAAAGAGAAGCATGGATTGTGATTATTAGTAGTTTGGATTGATTTGGAAGTGTTTTGGTAATTGAAGCTTGATTATAGTTCATAGGTCTTGATTGTGGTTATTTGAGTTGAAAAACTTGGAGGTTATGGACTGATGTGGTATGGTTTAGGTGAAGTTTTGTTGTATTGATGGTTATGAGTTGGTTGGTGGTTAATTGGAGTGGTATGAACATTGGTAATCGCGTAAACATAGCCATCGTAATGCCCGTTTTCATTCAACTGCTTGTACTTAGTGTTAGGGACAGAAAGCTCACTGACCAATCTACAAACTTTCCATTTTTAGCTAGATCATGTCGTAAGCTTCGTTTTGGTATGTGGTTCGCTTAGATCCGATTTACGGTTTAGGAGAAACGACCGTTTTAAGTTACGGTATTTCGTTACCCCTCGCTTAACTTTGAAACCTTGTTTAAGGCCCTTAAAAGACTAATTGGATTACGAAACAATTATGTAAGATTAATTAGTCAGTTGGTAAAGTTCTCGCAAAAGAGTCGCCTTAAAATTTGTAACTATTAATGTTATTCCTAGTGGACTAACAATGAGATTTACAGAAGGGGGGTTGAATGTAAATCTCAAAACTTTTTCAAGTTTTGAGCAGTTTTAAAGGCTTTGTGTTCAAGATAAACAAGTGTGTGAATTGCTTTAAGCTAATACAGACAGATATATATTCAAGCACTAATGTAAAGAACACAACAGACCTTAAAAACTTTTCTGGTGGATTGTTGTTCCACCAGAGATGGTATTACAGAAAATCTGTGATTCAAGATGTTGATCACAGCTGCATCCTAGTACAAACTAGATAATTTTTCTCTCAAGATTTTTCTAAACAGCACTGGAAAAATTCTTATCTAATTACTAGCTGCTACTTGGTTTATATATCACCAAGTGTACAAGTGAAGACAAAGATAAAAATACAATAATAAAATAAGTTCTCCACTTGTTTCTTCTCCATATCACTCAAGTACTTTGTTGACTATTGCCTCTTTGTACTAGAGTAGAACGACTGCTTTTTCTGATGTTCCTGAAATTAGGCTTCCACATTTCAGTTATCTCTGTCAACCCATGTGCCTCTGTCTGCTGTTACAACTACCACTTATCAACTGCTATTTAACAGAACATCCGTTGAAGCCTTCATCCGTTGATGGCTTTATCCGTTGATGTGTTAGCAGTTGAAGCTCTATCCGTTGAAGCTTTAGAGACATCCGTTGAAGCTTTGTTTCTCATCCGTTGAAGGTCTTTAAGACATCCGTTGATACCACTTCATTTATATAAAATTACAAGGCATGAAATATTTACAATTGGCCTTCCTATTTGCATATCTTCTAGTAGTCAACATGACTTATATTTTCTCTCAACTTCTAAGAATTATATCTTAAATACAGAGACTGAAATGTGCTACAACACTAGACTTATTTCTAAGTAAAGCTGCACCATCAACGGATAGCCAAAGTGGTCTTATCCGTTGAGGCTACAAACACTAAACTTCTACTTAAGTGTTTTGTTAAACATATCATCAAACTAATGCACATATATTCCTAACAATCTCCCCCTATTTATGTCTATAAGAATTGTAGACATAAATTCAGGGTTAACTTGATGATAACAAAACACTTAACAAATATATGAATTGAAACTAAGTAGAAATTTAATAGTGCTGCAAAAGTGTATGTACTAGGAGGTAATTGAAGATTTACAGAATTTCCAAGGGTGCTCCTCTAGTCTGAGCAAATCATCTTTTTCTTCTTTGTTCCCTTGTTTTCTTTCCTAGCCCTTTGTCATTTTCCTCAATTTGGAGTTGGAGTTGTCTGTAGAATCCAGCTTCATCTTCATCACTGATATCCAACTTAGATTGCATTTCCTTGAGAGTTTCATTGCTGGTAATCTTGAGTTAGTCTTCAAGTCTGAAAAATCTTCTGACTCCTTTATCATCTCTAAATTCCATCAACCAATGAGGTGATTTGTGGATTGTAATTCCCCTTTCTTGAATAAGTAAAGTTCTGGGCAAAGCATTGGGCTCCCTCCAAGTTTTCCTTATGTTGGCAATCTTGTTGAGAATTTCAGTCTTGGCAGTCCTGGTAAAGCCAGAATCCTTTTGTATGGCTGAAAAGACTCTGATCAAGGTAGAGTAGCCTTCATTCAGAATCCTGTAGAGAGACCATGTTCTTTCCCCAGCTCCTTTGTATCTGAACACCAATCTCTCTGGTAGCTGTCTGTAGGCAGCTATTCCCCTTACATCCTCCAGCTCATCCAGATAGAGTTCAATGTCTGAAATTTCTTTTATGTCACAGATGTGAACATAATCATCTTTAGAAATGGGTGGCTTAGGCTTAGGTTTTTGTTTTTGAGTGAATTTCTTAGAGGTTAGGGGAGGTGTAGATTTGGATTTTCTTTTCTGTTTCTTTGGTAGTGGAAGAGTGGTTAAAAAGGTAGGCAATTTGATGGTGTCCCAATCAATAGGTTCCTCTTTTGGGATGATTAGTTCACCATGGATGTTTATAGTGGGATCAGCAACACAAGGTTCAGGTATGGAAGGTAGTGGTTTAGATATTGATTTAGTTTCTTCAGTGTTATCTTCACTCCTTCTATGTGCCTTGGCCTTTCTTCTGTTTCCCTTCTGCCATTCCTCTCTTTCCTCCATACTCTCACCAAATATACTCCCAAAAACCTCATCTAGGTTTGCAATCTTGTCTTCACCCCTGACTTCAATTCCTTTCTCTCCTTCAACTTGACTTGACTTTAGCTGTTGTTCAAGCTTTGCTTGTGCTCTTTTGTCAGCCTTGAGTTTTTCAGCTTCTTTCTTCAACCTTTTGGTTTCTTCCCTCTTGGCCTTTGGAAATTTGGGATGTCCTTGCATCACACAGATACTCTTTCCCTCTCTAAAGATAATGGCCATTTTCATTCTTTCAACTATGTCCTTGGTCTCCTTGTACTTTATGATGTTAGCACCCAAAACTTTGTCTTCATCAGGCTTTGGAAGAGGAAAGTCCACTTCTTTCAACTGAGCAAAGTCTAGGGGGTTCTTTGTGGAGTCCTTGCTGGATCTAGTGTTGGGCTTGAGAACCATAGGTTTTAGATTCTTGAAAGAAGTCTCTCCAACCTTATTCCTCCTTTCTGGCTTGTGCTCCATAATGATTGGTTCAACCTTTGTGCTATGTTTCACAAATATTGATTTATCTTGTGTTGAGCCAAACACTTGTTGCACCCATTCATCAATTCTCCTCCTTTGCTCTTTCACTTGAATTTCAGCTGCTGCTAGCTGGATTAGGTCAATTCCATCAGGCTTTCCTTTGATTTGCATTATTGGAGAAGTAGTGATGGCAGGAACTAGCACTTTAGATATCTGGATTTTTGCAGGAACTAGCACTTTAGATATCTGGATTTTTGTAGATGGCTCTCCTTCCCCTTCCCTTTTTCTCTCCCCCTTTTTGTTATCATCAAGGAGAGGGGTCAAGCCTTGTGCCTTTGCCAGCTGCATAAGTAGACTTGTTTGAGATTGTTGGTTGTGAAGAATGCTGGCCACAGAATTTTCAATAACTTGGACTCTGTCTTCTAACTTAGCCAGCCTCTTTTCAGTATTTGAATCCTTTTTCAATCTCAACAATAAGTCCTTCATTGTACCATAGGGCATGACTGAATCCAATTTTTCAGAATTGTAGGATTTCAAGTCAGCAATATCCTTCTTGAGTTCATCCACACTCAAATTCTGTCTTACTTGCTACAACTTCATGAGATGCAGTGAGTCCAGGTGAGCTGTAAGGATTGCCTTGGTACCAGCATGTGAAGTTTTCTGAATGGCCTGTTGGATAGTAATGATTTGTTTGACTAAGGAGACATTGAATTGCCCTGATGTAGACTCCTTTATCAAGGCCCATTCAGGTAAATTTGGAATAGAACTAGGGCCTTCATCTCCCCCTAAGTTCATGCTTCCATCAAAAGAAACAGAGTCATCATCATCAGAATTTACTCCAAATTCCTCAGATGACTCGCCAGCTGTAGAAGGCATCTTGTTAATAGCAGCTTTATCCCTTTGAAGAGATTCTGTTGTATGTACTAGATGTAGTGTCTTTTCTGCCACCTCATTGCCCTGAGCAGCCAACAACTGATAGGCTGTCACAGGATGAGTAAAAGTGTCAGCATCCAAGGAAATGTTATCAATTACAGCTTTATAATGTTGCTGAAATTGTCTTTCCTTTTCAGCATCATCCACAATCATTGACTCACTAGCAATGGCTGGATCCACCCTTATATCTGTTGTACCTGCCTTTCTCTCTTTTTCTCTATATTCTTGCATCAGGGGCTCCCCCTGGCTCACACTCCTCACACCCTCACCTTCACCTACTAAGGTGGTACTCCTCTCACTTACTTTTGCCATGCTGGAAGAAATAGCATGCTTATTTGAGCTCTCAATCTCTCCTTTTGCCTGGGTGCAACCCAGCCTCTCACTCAAATTGTCACTCCCTTCCCTCAGTCCTAAAAGAGATTGTACAGTAATCATGTCTTCTACACTTGGAATTGTTTCAGTTGAGTGTGTAGAGACTATCAACGGATATGGAATAGCCGTTGAAGGTGACACTGATGGTATCAACGGATAACTGCTGTTAAGCTTATCCGTTGAAGAACAACCACTTGTCAACGGAGGAGTGATATCCGTTGAAGAAGGAAAAGAAGTAGAAATTGAAAGTGATATAACTGTTGAATCTGTGTGGATTGATTTGAGTTTTGGTGACACAGATCCTTCAATTACATCTGAAAGAATTTGCGGGTGATCCAACAAATCATCTAAAAGATGATGATCACCTGTATTTGAGTGGGGCTCCTCCCTGAGTTGTAAAGAGGGAGAATCAGGAATTGATGGGAATAACATATCCACATCCAGAGATGGTGATGAAGTGTGTGGTGATTGATGTGTGTTGATTGTGAGAGAATGGGGCTGTGACTCCACATTTGTTGGAGCCACATCAAACTGAGTTTGAGAAGGCATAGATACAGATGGATGTATCTGTGCAGTGTGTGCACCCTGTGTAGAGGATTGGGTTCTAGCCCTCTTTCTTCTAATAAAAGCTTTTGTTGGCGAGTGTTTGGCTTCAGTGTCCCTCCCTCATTTGTTCTGTGTTCCTAGTTGGGAACTATTTTCAATAGTTACATCCTTTTGGGAGGATGCAGCTAGGGATATGCTAGAGACCTTTTCAACCACCACAGCTTTTTGAGAAACTGTGGCTTGGCTAGCTTGGGAAGCACTTATCTCTCCTTCCTTATCCTGGGGGTTTCTTTGATGTTCACCCCTCCCCTCACCACTCACACCCTGTTCACTCCCCTCAGGGTTAAGGGTAGGTGTTACAACTGTTGTCTTTTGAGAAACAACAGAGGTGGTTTTCTTTGTCTTTGATTTTGAAATTTTAGTTTTGGTGACCTTGGTAGGAATCTGTTGGGGCATTGTCACAGATTCCATGGGCACACTAGAAGATAAAGAAATAGAGGGGTTGGAAGAAGTAGGAGTTGTAGAGACAATTACCTCATTTACCTGAGGTGCATCCATGATTGGTAAATATACCAATGGTACACTACTGTTGAGATCCATTCTCAATAAATCTGCAAGAACTCTTTTCTCTTGTGCCCAGCACTTGAGTTTGTTATTCTCATTGGTTATGACCAAACCTTCAGCAACATGGTTAGCCAATAACATAAAGAATCTAGCATAATAGATGTTATTAGGTCTATTAGCTTTGTTACCTAATCTAGTACCCAATTCTAGCATAACATAATTGCTAAAGTTAAAATACCTATCAGAAACAAGCATATAGAGCATATTAACAAGAGATGAAGTTATGGCATCAAAATTACTAATTTTCCCAGAGAAAACCTTGATAAAGGCATCCCCAAGAAAACTCCATTCTTTCCTAAGGCCTTTTCTTTTAATACTCCCTAAACTAGCAGAGTTAAGAGAATAACCTATGGAATCTAACATGCTGGATACATCATTATCAGTGTGTGGTGTCATGGCATTGTTCTCAGGCAATTTAAAACATGCTAGTAAATCATCACAGTTAACACAGTGATTTTTACCTTTGAGAGTGAAAGAGATGGTCATATCTATGGAGTTGAACTCAGCAGTTGTCCAAATCTCCTCAACTACTTCACAGTAAATTGTTAGGGCTTCCAACATTGCATAGCTAAGTTTACAGTTTTTGATGAAGTCCATCATTTTGTGATAATCTGAGTGGGCTTCATTCTTTGCTACCAAAGCTATGAAATTAATCTTCTCATAGATGAACCCAGATTGAGACATAATTTTTACTACAGGTGCCATTGTTGTGAGTAGAAGTTGCAGAGAATAACTTGAAGGATTTGCAGAGAGAAAATGGTAAAAGATTTGAAATTTCAAGAAAGCGTAAAGTAAAAATGAAAAATCAGAAGGGCTTATATACTTTCTCAAATTAAAAAGTATAAATAAAAGATTAATCAATAAACATATGTTAGTGAATTTCAGCCGTTTAAGAATAAACTGTAAGTATTCTAAAAACTACCTTTAAAACAAATACATACAGCTGTATGTATGAGTATCAACGGTTAAGAAAATAGAATCAACGGCTGTGAAACACCTGAATCGACTGATGTGACATTTCAACGGATAAAGTAAACTGTCATCCGTTGAAAGGTACTTCAGTTTTATCCGTTGACGGATAAAAATTCCAGAAATGTATATGTCTTTTAACGGATAATGAACATCCGTTGACAGAACAATTTTGACTTTCAACGGATAGGAAATATCCGTTGATGGAATAATCTTTGTTAAGAAGTCAAATTTGTTCTAGCAACTAATACATTTCAGGCTTCAACTCAAATTGCAATTAGGACATAATTTTTATGAGTAATTAAGCATACCTAGCTCACTTACCAATCTTGTGAATGTTGATTCATCAAGTGGCTTGGTAAATATGTCTGCAATTTGTTGTTCACTTGGAACAAAATGTAGTTCCACTGTACCATTCATGACATGCTCTCTGATGAAGTGGTACTTGATATCAATGTGCTTGGTCCTTGAGTGCTGCACATGATTCTCTATTATGGCTATGGCACTTGTGTTGTCACAAAAGATAGGAATTCTATCAACATGAAGTCCATAATCAAGGAGTTGATTCCTCATCCATAACACTTGAGAGCAGCAACTTCCAGCAGCAATGTATTCAGCCTCCGCTGTAGAAGTAGAGACTGAATTTTGCTTTTTGCTAAACCATGATACAAGCTTGTTTCCCAGGAATTGGCAGGAGCCTGTTGTACTTTTCCTGTCTATTTTGCACCCTGCATAGTCTGCATCTGAATAACCAATTAGATCAAAGCCAGATTCTCTAGGATACCAAATACCTAAATTTGGTGTACCCTTGAGATATCTGAAAATCCTCTTGATAGCAATTAAGTGAGACTCCCTAGGATCAGCTTGCAATCTAGCACACAGACATGTAGCAAACATTATATCTGGTCTACTGGCAGTTAAATATAAAAGTGAACCAACCATGCCTCTATAACTTGTAATGTCCACAGACCTTTCAGTCTTATTTAATTCAAGTTTGGTGACAGTGGCCATGGGAGTTTTTGCAGATGAACATTCCATTAAGTCAAACTTCTTTAAAAGATCATGAATATATTTAGTTTGACTAATGAAAATTCCATCACTAACTTGTTTAACTTGTAAACCAAGAAAATAGGTTAGTTCTCCCATCAGGCTCATTTCATAATTACTTTGCATTAGCTTAGCAAACTTTTTGCAAAGTTTATTATCTTTATAACCAAATATTATGTCATCTACATAAATTTGAACAAGTATACTAGAGCCATTAACATTCCTAAAGAAGAGAGTTTTATCAACAGTACCTCTAGTGAAGTGATTCTCCAAAAGGAATTTTGATAGGGTTTCATACCAGGCTCTAGGTGCTTGCTTCAGTCCATAGAGTGCTTTCAACAGATAATACACATAGTCTGGAAAATTTGGATCTTCAAACCCTGGAGGTTGACTTACATAGACTTCTTCCTCTAATTTCCCATTTAGAAATGCACTCTTGACATCCATTTGATAGACTTTGAAATTGGCATGGGCTGCATAGGCTAGAAAAATTCTGATGGCTTCAAGTCTTGCAACATGAGCATATGTTTCATCAAAATCTATTCCCTCTTGTTGAGAATAGCCTTTAGCAACCAATCTGGCTTTATTCCTTATGACAATGCCATTTTCATACATCTTGTTTCTGAATACCCATTTTGTGTCAATAGGACTCTTGTTCTTTGGTTTGGGTACCAGCTTCCAAACTTTGTTTCTCTCAAATTGGTTCAGCTCTTCCTGCATAGCTAATATCCAATCTGGATCCAATAAAGCTTCTTCCACTTTCTTAGGTTCCTCCTGAGATAGAAAACTATTATACAGACATTCATCTTGAGTGGCTTTTCTTTTTTTCACTTTAGATGATGCATCACCAATGATCAGTTGAAAGGGATGATTCTTGGTCCATTTCCTTTGAGGTGGAAGATGTGCTCTAGATGAGGTGTCCTCAGTATTGTCATGATGTGAGACAGAGTGTTGATTAGTTGAAACTCCCCCTGAGTTATTGGCTCTTTGCAGGGAATTTGGAGTTCTATCAACTGCTGATGTAAATCGATTATCCGTTGATGAACTATCATCAACGGATGCTTCATTTTGTACTTCAACGGATGATGCACTATGTCTTTCAACGGATACTGCATTGCCTCTATCAACGGATGCGGAATTTTGTGCATTAACCAAGGGCATATTTTGAATCCCTTTTGAAGTGTCATCTCCATCAATCTCCTCTTCACTATCATCACAATATATCTCAATGTTGACAAATTTGAGTCTCTCATGGTGTCCCTCATCTGTTAGTCCATCAATCTTTTTATCATCAAACACAACATGCACAGATTCCATAACAATGTTGGTTCTTAGATTGTAGACCCTATAAGATTTTCCAGCTGAGTAACCAACAAATATCCCTTCATCAGCCTTTGCATCAAACTTTCCTTTATGGTCAGATTGATTCCTCAGTATAAAGCATTTACATCCAAAGACATGAAGAAAGTTTAGAGTTGGTTTTCTTCTCTTGAACAACTGATAAGGAGTCATGCCTTTAGCTTGATTGATCAAAGAAATATTCTGAGTGTAGCAGGCACAATTAACAGCTTCAGCCCAGAAATATGTTGGTAACTTTGATTCTTCAAGCATTGTTCTGGCAGCCTCAATCAAAGATTTGTTCTTTCTTTCAACTACCCCATTTTGCTGAGGTGTTCTTGGAGCTGAGAACTCATGCATGATTCCATTTTCTTCACAGAACAGCCTTATTGACAAATTCTTGAACTCAGTTCCATTGTCACTCCTGATATTCCTAACCTTCAAGTCAGGATGATTATTGACTTCCCTGATGTGATTGATAATGATTTCACTTGCTTCATCCTTTGATCCAAGAAAATAGACCCATGAAAACTTTGAGAAATCATCTACAATCACTAAGCAATATCTTTTTCTTGCAATTGACAATACATTGACTGGTCCAAACAAATCCATATGCAGCAGCTGTAATGGTTCATCAATTGTTGTTTCAAGCTTCTTTTTGAATGATGCTTTCCTTTGTTTTCCTTTCTGACAAGCATCACACAAACCATCCCTTGAGAATTCAACTAGAGGAATTCCTCTAACTAAGTCCTTTTTGACTAGATCATTTATTGTCTTGAAATTCAAATGGGATAGCTTCTTGTGCCATAGCCAACTCTCAACTGAACTTGCTTTGCTGAAGAGACAAGTAATAGATTCTGCATCTGTAGAGTTGAAGTCAGCTAAGTACACATTCCCTTTTCTAACTCCAGTTAGAACCACTTTGTTGTCTTTCTTGCTGGTGACAACACAGGCTTCTGAATTGAAGGAAATTGTATTCCCTCTATCACATAGTTGACTGATACTCAGTAAGTTGTGCTTGAGACCATCAACTAATGCAACTTCATCAATGATGACATTCCTTGTTGAAATCAAGCCATATCCCATAGTAAACCCTTTGCTGTCATCTCCAAAGGTTATGCTAGGGCCAGCTCTCTCCTCAAACTCAGTGAGCAGGGATAAATCTCCTGTCATGTGTCTTGAACAGCCACTGTCCAAGTACCATAGATTTCTTCTTTTTCCCTACACACCATAAAATCAATCAAGTTGATTTTGGTACCCAAGTTTCCTTGGGTCCATTCCTGTTAGCCTTTCTCCTAGACTTCATTCCTCCTGCATCTTTAGACTTAGGTAACTTTGAGTCAACCTTGATCTTAGATGTAGTTGGTTGAGGTGTAGGGTTAGTCACAGAATCATTTAGCACATTTGGAATTTGATAAGGCATGGATTGTGCAAGCATGTTATTCCACATTGGCATATTGTATGGCATTTAAGGCATACTAAATGCAGCAAGATAAGGATTGTTAAAATATGACATGTTTGCAAAATGTGCATAAGGATTCTGTTGAGACATAACAGGCATAGCATGCAGAGGTGATGCAAACATATTAGGCATAGAAGAGGGCACAGGTATGGGAGTTTTCTTAATAGATTTGCAATTAGCAGATAGATGATTAACACTACTACAATGCACACAGCTTTTTCTAGGAGCATACTTATCAGGTGTGTAATTGTTATGTTTGTTAACCCCTACCTTCCCATTTCTATTAGATTTCCTTTTAGTTTCCTTTTTATCCTCAACCACTTTGAGCCTATTCTTTAACTGTTCTAAGGTCATGTGTCCTATATTCACCTTACTGAAATCTTTGGATGTGCTTGCTTCTCCTTTGACAAAGTTCTTGGAAGTTGAACCAAACTTTTTGTTGAGTTTTTTTAGATTTTCACTTTTAGAAACATCTGCCTGTTTTAATTGAGGAACCTTCAACGGATGCTCATTTTCTTCCTTCAACAGATAACTTTCATCATCCGTTGATTCCACATCCGTTGACAGCCCATCAATTAATTCCAGTTTCTTTTTGTTTTTATCCCAGGCAGTTTCACAGAATGATTCAATTCCTTGGACCTTGGAAATTTGAGCACTAACATCCCTAGATGTCTTCAAGGCTTTAATCACCTCTTGCTCTCTCTCTAATTGATTGGAAAGTATTTCTACTTTCTTAACAGATTCAGCTAGTTCATTTTCAACAGATATACAATGTAGCTTAGTTTTCTCTAGGTCAATCAACTTATCTTCTAACACAGCATTTCTATTACTTAAAAACAGATTGTTCTCTTTAATCCTACTATTTTCTTTAGCAAGAGATTTAAGAGACACACGCAAATGATACAATTCAGTAGACATGTCATTAAAAGCATCATTGCACTCTTCTTTAGTAAGCTGTGTTAAATCAGTAGTGATTACCTGGTTGCTTGATGAACTAACTTCATTTTCCTCAGAATCAGCCATGAGAGCCAAGTTGACATATTCCACATCTTCATCCTCTTCTTCTCCATCAGCTGCCCAGTCTTTTTCTTGAGTAATGAAAGCCCTCTCCTTTTGCTTGAGCAGATCAAAATATTTCTTTTTGTAATCTACTTGGTCAAATTTCTTCTTTTCAGAAGTTGGCTTTCTACACTCACTTGCAAAGTGTCCACTTAAACCATAATTGAAACACTTGAACTTGGATTTGTCCACCATGTTCTTATGAGGTTTAGTGGCTCTAGTGTTTTTCCTAAATTTCATCTTTGCAAATCTCCTGGATAGAAATGCAAGATGCTCATCAATACCATCAGAGTCATCTTGGCTGGAGTTGTCTTCATTCTCAGCAACTTGCTCCTTACCCTTGCTTGATTCTGATTTGCTTGTGCCATCTTTGGAGTTTGATGTAGATCTCACAGTTTCTTATCTGCATTCTTTCTCATTTTCAGCTACCAAGGCAACTGAACCTCCTTTCTTTCTTCCCTTCTCCAATACCTCATCCTGTTCCAGCTCTAGTTCATAAGTCTTCAAAATTCCATATAATCTTTCAAGAGTGAAGTCCTTATAATCTTGAGAGTTTCTCAAGGAGACAGTCATGGGTTTCCATTCCTTTGGCAAGGATCTTAAAAATTTAAGATTTGAATCCTTCACCTGGTACACTCTACCATACAGCTTCAGTCCATTCAACAGCTTTTGGAAATGTGTCATTTAAAAATTCATTTTCTTCAAAATGAAAATACTCATACTGTTAAATGGGAAGCTGCATTTTGTTTTCTTTTACTTGTTCTGTACCTTCACACAGTAGCTGAACTGTGTCCCAAACCTCTTTGGCAGTTGTGCAATTTATCACATTATCAAACATATCCTTGTCAAGACCATTAAACGAAATGTTCATAGCCTTCTTATCCTTGTGGACTTCTTCTGTGTCTTCCATTGTCCATTCTGCTCTAGGTTTTGGAATAGATTGACCAACAGCAATTGTGGTCGTAGCAACTGTGGCTACTTTCTGGGGAATGTGAGGACCATTCTCAATGCAGTTTACATAACCTTCATCTTGGGAGAGTAGATGAAGGTGCATTTTCACCTTCCAATGGTGATAACTGTCTTTGTCAAGAACTGGGATTTTTACTCCAAGATCCTTCTTACTCATCTTTGTTAGTTTCCAAGATCTTTAAACTCTTTGTGTGTCAAGAGCTTGCTCTGATACCAATTGTTATTCCTAGTGGACTAACAATGAGATTTACGGAAAGGGGGTTGAATGTAAATCTCAAAACTTTTTCAAGTTTTGAGCAGTTTTAAAGGCTTTGTGTTCAAGATAAACAAGTGTGTGAATTGCTTTAAGCTAATACAGACAGATATATATTCAAGCACTAATGTAAAGAACACAACAGACCTTAAAAACTTTTCTGGTGGATTGTTGTTCCACCAGAGATGGTATTTCAGAAAATATGTGATTCAAGATGTTGATCACAGCTGCATCCTAGTACAAACTAGATAATTTTTCTCTCAAGATTTTTCTAAACAGCACTGGAAAAATTCTTATCTAATTACTAGCTGCTACTTGGTTTATATATCACCAAGTGTACAAGTGAAGACAAAGATAAAAATACAATAATAAAATAAGTTCTCCACTTGTTTCTTCTCCATATCACTCAAGTACTTTGTTGACTATTGCCTCTTTGTACTAGAGTAGAACGGCTGCTTTTTCTGATGTTCCTGAAATTAGGCTTCCATATTTCAGTTATCTCTGTCAACCCATGTGCCTCTGTCTGCTGTTACAACTACCACTTATCAACTGCTATTTAACAGAACATCCGTTGAAGCCTTCATCCGTTGATGGCTTTATCCGTTGATGTGTTAGCAGTTGAAGCTCTATCCGTTGAAGCTTTAGAGACATCCGTTGAAGCTTTGTTTCTCATCCGTTGAAGGTCTTTAAGACATCCGTTGATACCACTTCATTTATACAAAATTACAAGGCATGAAATATTTACAATTGGCCTTCCTATTTGTATATCTTCTAGTAGTCAACATGACTTATATTTTCTCTCAACTTCTAAGAATTATATCTTAAATACAGAGACTGAAATGTGCTACAACACTAGACTTATTTCTAAGTAAAGCTGCACCATCAACGGATAGCCAAAGTAGTCTTATCCGTTGAGGCTACAAACATTAAACTTCTACTTAAGTGTTTTGTTAAACATATCATCAAACTAATGCACATATATTCCTAACAATTAATTTATTAAAATTGGTGGAGCCGAGGGTGCGCGAGAGATTAAAGCAAATCGTTAAGCGTATAAGCGAACGTTAGGGTCTAAGTGGATAAATTCTAGTTTCTTAAGCGACCGTGGTTTAATTCCGGCTTATGTTGTTGTTCATAGGTTACCGGACCCACTCTAAGCTTAAGTCTATCCGGGAACACTCAGGCAAGTTTTCTACCCGTTATATTGTTGTTGTGATGTAAATATATTGATGCATTATCTTGAGATAAGTGCATGACTGTTATTAGCAAATCTTGCGATATATTGGAGCATGTTGATATGGTATATATATGCATGTTGTGAAATCTTGATATTCTATTATCAATTCAAATGCTCAAAAAATGCATAATACCTATGCTAGAGATAAGCAATAGTTGCGTATACCCTTAGTATAGGGGACCCAAAGGTGAACATTTTTCTAAACCGAGAGTCGATGTTCCCGAGTATAATATATGTATATTTATATATATAAACATAGTTTTCTATAACTATTAATCTAATAAGGTATATTCGATGGTTTTTGAATAATAATCAAACTTATTTTTGATTATTCAAATAAGGATCGTACTTTCGTATAAGTATATCTTTTGTTATTTATTATTCGTTTCAAGTATGAGTTTTAAAACTTCTACTTAAATTATTTTTATAAAGATTATCCTTTATGGGAATATTATTTAAATAATAATATTAAGATATTTTCTAATATATCAGGACTGATTTATTTTATTAAATCATCATTACTCTAAACATTCTTTAAAATGTTTTCGAGTCTTCAAAATGATTTTAAAAGTTAGAGCGGATCCCAAAACTCGTTTTCAAATTTAAGATCTCCCTTTCGAAGGGGACTTGAATACTCGCTCAAAAATCTAAGGGATCCGGCTTTGTAGTGTATTTTATATTCACAATGAGGTTGCTGTTTTGAGAAAACAATTTGATTACTTGCCCAATGTTCGGAAAGTAAGTCCATCTAATTGAGTCGGCATAAGCGACAGGCCGGGGTACAGTCTATGAAGGTTAAAGAGGCTGGGTGACAGTCCATCCACGTGTGAGTGGGCGGGTAACGGTCTAGCGTGAGGTCCTAATGCGGCCAGGGTGATGACTGGTGAGGAATTCATCCATCTACAGTAGAAAAGGTTACTTAATGGGTATCTTTGCCTGATCAGCAAGATATCGGGTTTATACCAAAGTTTTCTTCTTTCCAAATTCATTGAGTATTACAACTCTGTTTATATAGTTCGTAACAGAGGTTTTCAAGGAAAGTATGAGATGTATATATAGGTGTATATATATATCGGGACTTAATGAAGTATCTCGTAACTTCATTTCTTTTGAATGATATTTCAAAGATTGAATCTATTCAAGTCTTATCTAGTAGTCTCATCTAGGTGATGAACTTTTGAAACTGATTATAGCTTGAACGGTGGTAGTTCGAGGAGTATTCGGAAAAAGATATAAGTATATTGGAGTATCTTGTAACTTCATCCTTTTCAACTTATATCTAGTTAATGATTATCTTATGCATGACAAAGATTTTCAGAGAAATGTTGAGACAAGGTTAGATATATGAGATCACCTTGCAACGATATTTTTATACTGTTATAAATTGGATCTATGTGTATTATGCATGGAAGAGGATTTCCAAGATTTTGAAATGTATATATACATATATACTGATTATTTTACGACTTGGTCGCATTAAGGTATCAAACTTGGTTCATTTCTTCTTGACCAAGACTTTCATGAGTACTATGAGAATGCTCATATATTGTTAATTATTATACATATTATTTCGGTGGGCTTGTTGCTCACCCTTGCTTTCTTCTTTCATCACACAACAACATATAGACAAGATGAACATGACTAAGCTCCCAATTTGCGAGCGGATAGGAAACGTTCCACAGTTTCCTGTAGGAGTTGATGTCATTGTAGCTCAGGTAGGAATTACCAGTAGGCTAGGCTTTCAACTTTTGATGTACCGGACTTACGTATATTTATGAATTGTAATAATGGCAAAGAATTTGTAAAGGTGTAATGACTTATAATTGTGGAATAAAATGACTTGTGTTATTTTTGGTATTCATCTCTGAGACTATAACTTATGGTGTGTGTGTGTATATTGTGGGGTCACAGTACGCAGTAGTTGGTTGTTTATTAAGATTAAGTGTTATTAAGGGAAATGGAACTCGTGACAACCCGAATCCCCGACCCCGGATTTGGGGGTGTTACAAATTAACTCACTCAATTGATCAATTACACCAAGTGATGACTAGCTAAATGAAATCAAAGACCTAATTATATATAGTCGGATTGGCTGTAACAACCTTTTTCAAGAGCTGAGATCACCATTGTTTGGAGTATCAACATGAATATCAATAACACACGGAAGTATACTTTCTATTTTTAGAAGTAGGGTATTTCTGAAAATTTGGGCAGCATCTCCTTTATATTATTGACTACCAGTCGGGCTCAAGCTGGCACCAGCAATCAATCAAACAACCAACAATCACTTAGACAACCAACAATCAACCTTCAAATATACCAGTCCACTGGCACCTTCTAAACTCACCACTTCACCACCTCATGTAACATTAATCAGTACAACCCATGTCTCTAGTTCAACTTAAGATTATAGCGAACAATTCTTATTATACCATACCTTTTTCTCATATTTTCTGGTTATAATAGAATATCACTACTGAGTACAATTACAAATTATTCTAGAATTCTTCTAGTTTGTGTTTCAATTCGAGCTCTCTAATTAACAATTTATCCATTCTTGAGAACATATACTTGTTCTTATTAGTTAACTTGTTCAACTTCTGATAACCAACACATGGTCTCAACCAACACTCTCATAATCTTGTAAATGAATTCCTTTTGGTTTAAAAACATCACTTCTTAAAAATCCTTGCAGTTGAATCACCATATCTTCATCTCCCCTTATGTCTTTCCATACTGAACCATCTTTGTTGACCAAGTTATAAGCATCAAATTTACCATAACTCACCTACATGAGTGGGGAAAGCCCAACAATTCCTTAATGAACATACTCAAAGTTTATTCGTAACTAGCATTTCTTCGATCTTGAATCTTCATGACAAATATCTCCCACATGATTGAGGTATGCTTCATCTTCACAACATATTAATCAATTATCTGGTTATTATTAAGAATTTCTTCATTCTCTTCTGTTGTCCAATCAATCATTTTCCTTATCCGATGTACTCAGCTTTACTTGCTCATTCCTCTAGTTAATTTACCTCATACGGTCTGCTAATTACTCCAGTTCATGCCAAAATCTCATACTTGCAACGTATCACGTATACAGATTTCTGCTTCCGATTTGATGCCGTTTCGATAACCACGTTATTGGCATAATGATTCTTCTTTGCACGTAAATGTCCACCATTTATTGGCTTGCAATTATCCATACTCATCATATAACTCCATCTGCTACATGGGTTTATTTCACTTCCTTTTAAAATATTCAAAGAATAGATCTTACACAAGAAGGAATTTGTGTATATGATTTTGATTGGAAACCTTTTGTAAGGGATAAGAGTACAAGGAAACAATTGGAAGGATCCATGAATGAAGAAATCAAAATTGAAGAGGAAACAATGAATGATGTTTTGGATATGAGTGAGACAACCATATTTGTACTCAAGATGGCCAGTCTTTCATACTATATGGCATACAACACATGATTAGGTGGCATCCCACCAGACTCTGTCATTTCGACAAAGCGTCACACCATAACACTGCTTGTCCCAATCAGAAAACAATATTTTTAAAAAGGAATGATTTGAAAGGGATTCAACAAATTTCTTTCCACCTTATAGAGCTGACCACGAAAGAAGTTCATACCTTACTCGAGATTTATAAGAATATATAGGATTATTGGAAAGAATGATATCATTGGTCGTCATCCATATTTCATCTGTTTACTTTTTCAACGCTTGTCCAATCCATAGATCCCATTCCGAGTCGTATATAAACTTTAGAATGTCCTCTGAAATGCCTTCTTAAATCAATCATTAGAATAAATTCCAATTGATTAGGTCTTGTATCTTCAGCGTCGCGCTTCCATGTTCAATATTTCTATAATTCGACTATATTTGCACTCTTTACGAGATTTACAATCATAACTTCAGATTTCGCTTACACTACTGATCATTCAACATATCCACTCATTTGATAATAACATTCTTCCTTTAGAAAGTCTGGAGATTTCCTTAATCTTCTTTGCTCGTACTCGGCTTCTCGTGAATCAATGTATTCTTTGAACTCTAATCGTCTCAGAAATTGAATGAATAATTTCTCCATAAATTGGTCCTGTCGTTAAACTTATCAAGCAATAATTGTACTCCTGTTAGGAACAATCAAATCTTCTCTATAATAGCGGGTCCACTTGGCCTTCTTAAACGAACCATACTAGCTTGTAGAACAAGTATTCTTCTGGATAATCTGAATCTTATAACAAACAAGAAACTCAAGTAGTAATTGGACAACCAAGTTTTAAAACTTGTTTTGTTTAAAGGACTTTTTAGAAAAAATTGGTTAAGAAAATATCTTTTAAAAATTGGTTTAAAAATTTTGGAAATCATACACCTGGTCGTCATTACTATATGAGTTGGTTGTCGTCATTCTCAACCACTACCAAATATCAATTTAGGAAAACACTCAGATAAGAGCCCATTCATTTCCATATATCTCCTACCCATTATTGGGTCCATTTTACTTTCATTGGTTGAGAAAAATTCCAGTTACCGTTGCATATTATACTATTCGCAACTTCACTTCTAGTCTTCCATACTGGTAACATTCCCATCATCATGTTTTACGATTTCTAAGTATAACAGGTATATCCAGTAATTATCAAATCTGTTTCATAAAATAAGGTCGACTAATACCGCATCACATTACTACTATACACATCATGCTTGGTTATAACACCATTACCTAATTCCAAGAAAACTCTCGATCTTCCGATCTTTCAATCTTCTCAAATCTAGCTCACTTCACAAGATAATCATGGGTGGCATACTCACTAGTAGCTCCATATAACCTTATAGCAGCTATTCTCCGGAACACACGAATCTTCTCTCTAGGTTTCTTCTCACCCTTCTTAATAGCTCGTGTACTCACCATATATCATAGCTCTCGAATCCATTCTCATAGGTGTTATTGCCTCATCAGACGGGTTTCAAACTGATGGTATAGAACAAGGCGTAGGGTAGACAGAAAAAATACGCGCACAGTTGAACATCCGGTAGAACCAGAATCATCATGTGGGGGATTCTCGAATAGTAGTCTCGCATCAGGGAATGAGATACTAGCTTGAAGAGGTGCAACCGTGTCACACCCCCAACTTAACAAACAAAATAAATATAACTATTACAATATTTTAAAGAAAGTAAACATAACTGAATCCAAAATCTTACAGTTTAGGATTTGGAACAGCCCAACACTACCATCTATTACAACTGATTTTAATATCGAGTCCTCGCACAAAACTATCTCTTATTCTACCTGAGCTCGGACATACGCATCGGCGTCACAGGTCTTACGTGTTGTCTGCTTGAATATCAGGATAAAGCAAGGAGTGAGCCAAATGCTCAACAAGTGCTAAACTATATGATACAAAACATAAATCGAGATATGTATAATAGAATGACATTGTGAAGATATAACCAATAATAACAAGAGATAAAACTTTGAGTGATGGCATCATTTGCTTGAATCAAAACATTTCCAAAATCATATCTTAATTCAAAAATCATTTTATGACGCTACGGATTACAGCCGGTGATCAGCCATGAAGTAATCTCGAACCTCGCTGGTTTCTAAAACATTAATGGGATCCCTAGGCAACTTTTAAGCCTACAATATAAGTGTGGAAAGGACTCGCGTCTCAGTCCAGATCCACTATTCAAAGAAAACATTTATCCCCCTTTGGGACTGAAAATCCACATTTTAATCATTTCAAAAACTGATGCCGATTTATAATAAAATCTCTTAAGTAGTAAATATTTTTATCAAGGGATTATAGATCAACTTGAAACACTGGAAATATGACACTAAATCTCAGGGTCATGATCCACTAGACTTTAATATATTAGGGTAATTGAGAGGTTTCCATAAACAAGAGCTTTGACAAGGAGATTTAGCAAGGCTATTGGATATTATGAAAGAGTAACGCCAAACTAGGCTTAAAGCAATGGTTTTCGACATGGTACAAGTACTAGAACATCAAGAAGATAAGCTTCATGAGTAAGAGGAGTGTTAAGTTATGAGGAAATGATTTTTAGCTCAAGGTATAACAGGATTGTCCATCTTCAGGGTATGAAAAAGGGGTTATCAAATCAGTTAAGAACAATCTTTGAAGAATATCTGGCTTTTAGGTATCATGCTAAAGTTTTTATTGGGGTTCAAGCATCAGGGTGAGATGTCAATATCTTAGGAATCAATGGCATGCTAATTAAGAGGGTCAATCTAGTATTATATCAAATCTTTATCTTATCATGACATTCCAATTACTTGACATACGGGCGTGATACAATTGTTGCAATATCAATATGTACTTGTGGGTTCATGGCATTTCTATAATAATACAAAGATAGATTTAAATATCGCTTGGTTCAAGTATATCAAGATGACTCAGGATAATCGCATCAATATATATGAATTAATTATTACACATTTGCAGTGAATACGAAAGACAGGTTGAATCACTTGCCTTGAGAAAGGCTGGTCTGGTCTGGCTGGTAGGAGCAACTGGAAGCTTCACTCGACCTTTATGGCAAGTTTACCCTCGTCTCGGGATCCTACATAAATAATAATAACCCTCATTATAATATATTCTCACCAACTTAACCTATTTACAACACGAAATTAAACACCAATGGCACTTAGGCCTATATGCACTCAATTTTTAATTACCTTATAAATACCATAGTCCAGATAGCCACATATAATTACATATCATATTTTAATATCAAATAATATCACACATATCATAATGCAACACTAGGCTTGGATGATCTCGACCCACAACTTGAGCCACTTGGTCGCTAAACTAGACAAGGTCTCCAAATTTTGGGTTCCTTACTCAATGTGCCTTTACTAAACTATCCAAAACCTATTGACCCTCACTTGGGCCTTTAATTCTAATGGCTTTATACTATCTTGCAACCATAGTGGTCAACCTAGGTCTTACTCATAAGTGCTCTAAAACTATGTGTCAAGTGAAAGTGCTCACTGGAGTAAATTTCAGAATGACATCTATGGATTCTTGAGTGCATTAGACACTCTTAAACTACAAGTTTACCTCCAAAACTTTTACACTAAACTCTTCTGACCATAAGTCATCTCCATGGTTCCCCTGTTTTTTTGGGCAGAAACGTCCTGACTTGAATTAACTTGTGACACATGGTTCTAACTCAAATCCTATGAAATATGGTTGGAAAAACTCCTCTAACACTCCTTCTAACTAAGGCCCAACAGGGCCTAATTAAGGCCTACCTGTGACATGGTCAAAACTTCCTATTTCTAAGTTTGCAACAAAACTGTCCCCTGTTGGACAGATTTTGTGATTCCACTTGTGCATCTAACCAAACGACTTGTAAACCTTCAACAAACACCTAAAATCTTTTATATACTCCTAATGATAGCTTCTGGTGGCTTGGGCCTCAAAGTTCACAACAATGACATGGTCAAAACTCGCTCTAAACCTCAGGGTACCAAACTGATTTTCTGCAGAAACTAATACTCTCCTTTCACCAAGGTTCTTACTTAACAAACCCAACCAACAACAACTAAAAACCCAACCCAAACCTTAACTAAGGTGTTCTATTGAACTAACTCCCTTACACTCAAAATAATCTTGGTGGAGATCATCCTTACCTAAGGTGCAACATAGCAAAACAAAGGAAATCACATTACATAACTTACAAGCCATTAAGATTTTGAAAACGACAAGTTATATATTTTTATTTTAAATATATATGAATTAATACCACATATCAAGGAGCACTAATCAAGATTAATATCTTATCCCTACTGAAATTAAGGCTTACTAACAAAATCAATCCAAATGATCAAAAACTTCCAAAATTCAAAGAAAAATCTACATGCATGCATGACTTCGAGTCTTATAAACCTAAACAACATGCTTTCCAAATAAATTTTACCATGAAATCAACATGCAAGCCTAGAATAAGCTATAAATAGGTGATCACTTAGCATGCAAAGGGTTTTATTAAGTTTTTGATACAAAATTTATGTTATCACCACCAAAAACAAATAAAATTGAAACAAGACAACAAAACATCCTCAAGAACCATTCATTCGGCTCCCTCAAGGTCATGGTCGAATGAAGTGGAAGGGAAATGACCATTTAAAATCAAGAGCCTCATTCTCATGACTTGGCATTTCACCATTCCTTGTAGTTCTCTCAAATACAACCTTAAATCCATAAGAATCGAGATTGTACTTTGAGTTCCAACTAAAGCTTTGACATGCAAACTCAAAACTTAAACTTTTCACTCAAAACTCTTTGAATTATGTATGATCAGGATATAGGAAGTAACATTTACTTGAATGGAAGGTGGGAGCTTGAATGAAGAATGGAGAAAAGGGAGGGGGTAGGGCTTCGGCCAAAAAGCCGAGAGGAGAGGGGGAGAGGGGGAGGAAGGAGGAGTGTGGAAATGGTGGAGTGAAAGTAGGGTGATAATCATATTGGTTTGGTTTTTATTTGACCACAAGTGAGTGGATATGAGAATTTACAAGAGTAACCTTCCAACATAGTTAGGTAGATTTGCATGCAAGGACAAAGTGGTAATTTGGCTAGTAGAATGAAAGTGAGTGGGGTTGGAAATGCCTTCCTTGCCCCTTAGTTGAATGGAAGAGTGTTTGTATGCAAAGGTAACCATGTAATTGATAATTATTAAGCAACCAAATTTTCAAAGATTTATTTTTATATAATAAAATAAAAGTTCAAAAATTATAAAATTTATACCATAAAATAACTTGGATTTTTAGAGATTTTATAAAATCATTTTCAAAATTTGTGAACAAAATATATTTTAAAAGAAAATTTTTCCAAGGCTTAGAATATTCCTTATAAATCAAAAATAAAGGAAATAATTAAACTTTTGCTTTGAAAAATCATATACTACACATAACAATTTTATAATGCAGAAATTTTCACTCACACAAACGTACAATCAGTGAACATATTTTTATTTGGCTTTAATATTATACCAAATCCACAAATAATATTACACGAAAATGCCGGTTGTAACATCCTCTCCCCCTTAAGGGATTCTGTCCCCAGAATCTAAGAGAACAGATGAGGATATCGGGAACGTATATCAGACTCTAACTCCCAAGTTAATTCTTCGACCTTGGGGTTTCTCCAAAGTACTTTTACTAACTTTACCGACTTATTTCTAAGACTCTTTTATTGCCAGTCGAGTATTTTGACAGGTTGCTCCACAAATGACAGGTCTGCCTGAATTTTTACAGGTTCATATTCTATCACATGGCTGGCATCAGGATTGTACTTCTTAAGCAACGACACATGGAACACATTATGCACATGCTGATACTGAGGTGGTAAGGCTAACTCGTAGGCTACCTTCCCCACTTGACTCAAAATTTCAAAAGGACCTATATATCTAGGTGCTAATTTCCCTTTCTTGCCAAATCTGGACAACCCTTTTCTAGGTGACACCTTTAGCAAAACAGCTTCGCCTACTTGGAATCGAACATCCTTACGCGTGGGATCTGCATACTTCCTCTGTCTATCTTGAGCAGCAAGCAACCTTCTCTGAATTAACTTGACTGTGTCATGCAACTGTTATACCAATTCCGAGCCTAGAGTCCTTCCTTCTCCTACTTCATCCCAACTTGTCGGTGATCTACATTTTCGTCCGTACAAAGCTTCTTATGGTGGCATGCCAATACTGGAGTGATAGCTGTTGTTATAAGAGAATTCAATCAATGGCAAGTGGTCGTCCCAACTTCCTGTAAAATCAATTGCACAACTGTGCAACATGTCTTCGATTGTTTGAATTGTCCTTTCGCTCTGACCATCAGTCTGCGGGTGGTACGCCGTACTCATGTTCAACTTCGTGCCAAGACTTTCTTGAAATTGCTTCCAGAATCTTGAGTTAAATCGGGGGTCTCTGTCAGAAACTATCGATACGGGTACTCCATGTCTTAGTACGATTTCACGCACGTACAGATGAACCAATTTTTCCAATGACGCCTTCTCATTAATTGGAAGGAAATGCGCCGACTTCGTAAGGCGATCAACTATAACCCATATAGCGTCATGTCCGGATTTCGTTCGCGGTAGTCCCACTATAAAGTCCATAGCAATATTTTCCCATTTCCTTTCTGGAATTTTTAGGGGCTGAATTAATCCACTTGGTCGTTGATGTTCTTCCTTCACTTTCTGACAAGTATAACACTTCGCAACCCATTCCACCACGTCTCGCTTCATATTTGGCCACCAAAAGTTTTGCTTTAAGTCCCGATACATCTTGGTGCTTCCCGGGTGGATTGAAAATCTTATATTGTGGGCTTCTTGCAGAATCTCATTCTTCAATTCAGGAACATGAGGAATCCAAATTCTTGAGGAAAACCTAAGTATACCTTGCTCATCCCTTTGAGTGCCAATCTCTTCTCCAGTTAGCTGATTCTTCTCTTTTTCCATTACTTATTCCTGACATTTCCTTATCTTTTCCACTAGTGTTGGCTGAAAAGTCATTGCACGACAAACTTCTTCAACCATTCCATAATTACAAAGTTCTAATCCAAATTTCTTAATCTCTTCAGACAATTCCTTTGGTGTTGCCATCATATTCAATCTCTCCTTCCTGCTTAGTGCATCGGCCACAATATTCGCCTTTCCAGGATGGTAATTTATCGAGCAATCGTAGTCCTTGCTCAATTCCAACCATCTCCTTTGCCTCATATTGAGCTCCTTCTGAGTGAAAATGTACTTTAAAGTCTTGTGATCTGTGTAGATTTTACACTTCTCTCCATAGAGGTAATGTCTCCAAATCTTAAGTGCGAACACTATGGCGGCTAGTTCCAAGTCATGCGTCAGGTACTTCAACTCATGGTGTTTTAACTGTCTTGACGCATACGCGATCACCTTACTGTGTTGCATTAGCACAAAGCCCAATCCCTTATGTGAAGCGTCGCTGAATATCACGTAGTTTCCTTGGTCATCTGGTAGTACTAACACCGGAGCCGTTACCAATCTTTGTTTCAACTCTTGAAAGCTATTCTCACATTCTGCACTCCATTCGAACTTCTGATTCTTCCTGGTTAACTTAGTCATTGGCGTGGCGATTTTCGAAAAATCCTTGACAAACCTTCTATAATACCCTACCAATCCTAGAAAACTTCGCACTTTCGTAGGTGTCTTTGGCCTCTCCCAACTCATAATCGCCTCGATTTTTGCCGGATCTACTTTAACTCCTTCATTTCCAATGACATGTCCCAAAAATTGAACTTCCTTTAACCAAAACTCACATTTAGAAAACTTGGCATACAATTTCTCTTGCTGAAGTATCTCCAATGCTATCCAGAGGTGCTGCTTATGTTCTTCTTCTGACTTAGAATAAATAAGGATGTCATCAATGTATATTACTACGAACTTGTCCAAATACTTTTTAAATACCCGATTCATCAGATCCATAAATGCGGTTGGGGCATTAGTCAATCCAAATGGCATTACTAAAAATTCATAATGTCCGTATCTGGTCCTGCATGCTGTCTTGGGAATATCTTCTTCTTTGATCTTTAATTGATGGTATCCTGATCTCTAGTCAATCTTTGAAAAGCACTTTGCTCCCTTCAGCTGATCAAATAGGTCATCTATTCTTGGTAGCGGGTAGCGGTTCTTAATCGTTACCTTGTTCAACTCCCGATAATCTATACATAGCCGCATACTTCCATCTTTCTTCTTTACAAACAGAATAGGTGCTCCCCATGGTGACGTACTTGGCCGAATCACTCCTTTATCCAACAATTCTTGTAGTTGGCTCGCCAACTCTTTCATTTCTACTGGTGCCATCCTATATGGGGCCTTTGAAACTAGTTATGTGCCCGGAGCAAGGTTGATTTCAAACTCGATTTATCGATCTGGTGGTAAGACTGGTAGTTCATCTGGAAACACATCTGGGAACTCGTTAACTACAGGGATATCTTCTATGTTGGGGTGCCTTTTTCTGAATCCACTACATAAGCTAGGAACGACTCACAACCTTTTCTAAGTAACTTCTTAGCCTGAACGATTGTAAAAAACAGTTATTCTTGCCTCTGTCCCTTAAATACTACCTTCTCTCCACTCTTCGTCTTTAAATACACTTTCTTGGTCTTACAATTAATCTGAGCGTTATTCTTCCCTAACCAATCCATACCTAAAATTATATCGAACTCTCCCAACTTGAAGAGTATGTAGTCGGCTGAAAACTTATTCCCCGAAATATCAATCTCACACTTCGGACAGAATTGATTCACAGGAATCTTCTCTTGGTTCGCAATTACGACATTTACTACCTCGATCATAATCATTTTATCACATTAAAGTTTATCAACAAAAGTTTCTGATATGAAAGATCTTGTTGCTCCCGAATCAATCAATACTTTAGCTTTGACATTATTGATTAAAAGTGTACCTGCTATCACCTCAGATTTCTGAACAGCGTCCTTCATTTTCAAATCGAATATCCTTGATGTTGCTTGCGGAGTTGTTGTAGGTGGTGGAGGTAATGCCAATACCTCGGCTGGCATGCTTGCACTGGTACTTTCCACATTCATTAGAGCTTTGACTGGTCCGGTTGTCTTGCACTCCCTAGCTATGTGTCCAGTCTTTCCACACTTGTAACATGTAACTCCTGGCTTCGGCATCTTGCACTCATTTGGCAAATGTCCCTTTTGGTTACACCTATAGCATATCATGCTCAGCTTATTCCACACTCCGGGGTGCCTTCTTCCACACTGCTTGCATTAGGGTCTCTGGAACCTGTTTTCTCCAACTTGTCCTTGGCTTGCCTGGTTGTTCCCCTTCGATTCTTGTCTTTTGCCCAAATTTCCCTTCTTTTGAAAATTTCCGCCCTTATGGAATCCAATCCTCTTTACATTCTGATCTTGTGAATTGTCGGCTTCAGACTTCTCTCCATAAAATGGAACCTTTCTCTTCTTGTTATCCCTTTCTTTCCTTGACTGCATCCCATTATTCTCAATCAGAGCAGCTTTCTGTACTACTCCCGCATAAGTATCAAGCTCAAACATAGCTACTCTATCTCTGATCCAAGGCTCCAATCCTTGTTGAAATCTCTTCGCTTTTTCCTCCTCAGTGCTGGTATACTTTGTCACAAACCTTGACAACTCAGTGAA
The DNA here is from genome assembly GCF_009905375.1 of Apium graveolens. Lineage (NCBI taxonomy): Eukaryota > Viridiplantae > Streptophyta > Magnoliopsida > Apiales > Apiaceae > Apium > Apium graveolens. The sequence continues at coordinate 155,259,605 of NC_133650.1, forward strand.
CTTCTTCTCATACTCCAGTACAGACATATTCCCTTGCTTCAACTCAAGAAATTTAAGCTCCATCTGATTCTGCATGTACTTAGGGTAATACTTTTCCAGAAATAACTTCTTAAATCTCTCCCAAGAAACCTGCTGAGTTGCTTCCATAGCTTTTACTGATTCCCACAAATAGATGACTTCGCCCTTCAGGAAGTAAGTAGCATATGGCATCTTCTGATCGTCTCCTAACTGTATCAACTCAAAAGCCCTTTCAATTTCCCTAATCCATGTGTTAGCTATTATTGGATCAGTGGTATCATGAAATGCAGGTGGATTCACATTCTGAAAAGCCTTGAAAGTGACAACTTGTCGAGGTGGTACTGGTGGTTCGGGTGGTTGGTGTGGTTCACGATTATCTTGGTTTTCAATTCGTTGTTGAAGAGTTAGTTGTTGTTGAGCTATAGCATTGGTTTGATGTTGCAAAGTTTTCAGTAATCGAAGAATATTTGGATCTGTGGTAGATGTGGTTGTTGGGTTCTTCTTTTTGGGTGGCATGATCTTGAAATAAGAGTTATGTCAAAACATGTATGAATGATGAAATAATTCGAGGGTATCGCATGGCATTCTTATTTACATATGAGGTCAAGTTTCAAATTAAGCAGATATGGTGATGCATACAAAAGCGTAAAATAACAGTTGAGAGCAAATGGAACGATAGTGCATAATAATTGAAATTTAAAGGTCACAATACATCAGGATTAGGACAAGGTCTGATTCTTGGAATAACGTGCTTATTTAAAGGAAACAATTGGGAATTCTACGAAGTCCGATAATACAACAACATGAAAGGTAAATAATGGAAAGAACTAAGGCTCCACTCCATCAGAACGGGGCTTGGTAGTCTTCTCCTCTCGAAGCGTCTTCACAATGCTCTGGAGCTCATCCGCCACCATCTGGATGATATACTGGCTGGTGCGGTCTTGGTGTGATGGCATCTCCTCAAGCTTAGTGTTGACGTACTGAGCCAAGGTTTCAAGTCTCGCAGTCATCTGCTCCTTAGGCTTCCCTTCATAGTTTCGGCTGTCCGGGTACACGTTCTTCAGTCGATCTATCAGTCGGTCGTACTTGCCCTAAAGCATGTCAAACTTGCGCCTCAACTCAGCATACACGGAGAAAGGAATAGTGTCGTCCGACCCAGAGGGTGCCGAGGAATGCGCCCTTTGCTGACAAACCAATAAGAGGAGTATTAATAATAAATTTACTTAACCTACTCTCTCGCATATTATCTATAGCCTATACATAAATCCTATAACCTATTTGGGTTGTCCAGGGACTCTAAACCGTGGCTCTGATACCAAAACCTGTCACACCCCCAACTTAACAAATAAAATAAATATAACTATTACAATATTTAAAAGAAAGTAAACATAACCGAATCCAAGATCTTACAGTTTAGGGTTTGGAACAGCCCAACACTACCATCTATTACAACTGATTTTAATATTGAGTCCTCACACAAAACTATCTCTTATTCTACCTGAGCTCGGACACACGCATCGGCGTCATAGGTCTTATGTGTTGTCTACTTGAATCTAACCATAGCTGCTAGATATAATATCAGGGTAAAGCAAGGAGTGAGCCAAATGCTCAACAAGTGCTAAACTATATGATACAAAACATAAATCGAGATATGTATAATAGAATGACATTGTGAAGATATAACCAATAATAACAAGAGATAAAACTTTGAGTGATGGCATCATTTGCTTGAATCAAAACATTTCCAAAATCATATCTTAATTCAAAAATCATTTTATGACGCTACGGATTACAGCCGGTGATCAGCCGCGAAGTAATCCCGAACCTCGCTGGGTTCTCAAAACATTAATGGGATCCCTAGGAAACTTTTAAGCCTACAATATAAGTGTGGAAAAGACTCGCGTCTCAGTCCAGATCCACTATTCAAAGAAAACATTTATCCCCCTTTGGGACTGAAAATCCACATTTTAATCATTTCAAAAACTGATGCTGATTTATAATAAAATCTCTTAAGTAGTAAACATTTTTATCAAGGGATTATTAATCAACTTGAAACACTGGAAATATGACACTAAATCTCAGGGCCATGATCCACTAGATTTTACTATATTAGGGTAATTGAGAGGTTTCCATAAACAAGAGCTTTGACAGGGAGATTTAGCAAGGCTATTGGATATTATGAAAGAGTAACGCCAAACTAGGCTTAAAGCAATGGTTTTCGACATGGTACAAGTACTAGAACATCAAGAAGATAAGCTTCATGAGTAAGAGGAGTGTTAAGTTATGATGAAATGATTTGTAGCTCAAGGTATAACAGGATTGTCCATCTTCAGGGTATGAAAAAGGGTTATCAAATCAGTTAAGAACAATCTGTGAAGAATATCTGGCTTTTAGGTATCATGGTAAAGTTTTTATTGGGGTTCAAGCATCAGGGTGAGATGTCAATATCTTAGGAATCAATGGCATGCTAATTAAGAGGGTCAATCTAGTATTATATCAAATCTTTATCTTATCATGACATTCCAATTACTTTATATACGGGCGTGATACAACTGTTGCAATATCAATATGTACTTGTGGATTCATGGCATTTCTATAATAATACAAAGATAGATTTAAATATCGCTTGGTTCAAGTATATCAAGATGACTCAGGATAATCGCATCAATATATATGAATTAATTATTACACATTTGCAGTGAATACGAAAGACAGGTTGAATCACTTCCCTTGAGAAAGGTTGGTCTGGTCTGGCTGGTAAGAGCAACTGGAAGCTTCACTCGACCTTTATGGCAAGTTTACCCTCGTCTCGAGATCCTACATAAATAATAATAATCCTCATTATAATATATTCTCACCAACTTAACCTATTTACAACCCGAAATTAAACACCAATGGCACTTAGGCCTATATGCACTCAATTTATAATTACCTTATAAATACTATAGTCCACATAGCCACATATACTCACATATCATATTTTAATATCAAATAATATCACACACATCATAATGCAACACTAGGCTTGGATGATCTCGACCCACAACTTAAGCCACTTGGTCGCTAAACTAGACAAGGTCTCCAAATTTTGGCTTCCTTACTCAATATGCCTTTACTAAACTATCCAAAACCTATTGACCCTCACTTGGGCCTTTAATTCTAATGGCTTTATACTATCTTGCAACCATAGCGGTCAACCTAGGTCTTACTCATAAGTTCTCTAAAACTATGTGTTAAGTGAAAGTGCTCACTGGAGTAAATTTCAGAATGACATCTATGGTTTCTTGAGTGTATTAGACATTCTTAAACTACAAGTTTACCTCCAAAACTTCTACACTAGACTCTTCTGACCATAAGTCATCTCCCAAACTTGATGTGGATCAAGGGCCTAGCTTGGGCCTCCTTGGGCCTAAGCTTAAAGTCCATGATTCCCCTGTTTTTCTGGGCAGAAAACGCCCTGACTTGAATTAACTTGTGACACATGGTTCTAACTCAAATCCTATGAACTATGGTTGGAAAAACTCCTCTTACACTCCCTCTAACTAAGGCCCAACAGGGCCTAACGAGGGCCTACCCTTGACATGGTCAAAACGTCCCATTTCTAAGTTTGCAACAAAACTGTCCCCTGCTGGACAGATTTTGTGATTCCACTTGTGCACCTAACCAAACGACTTGTAAACCTTCAACAAAGACCTAAAACCTTTTATATACTCCTAATGCTAGCTTCTGGTGGCTTGGGCCTCAAAGTGCACAACAATGACATGGTCAAAACTCGCTCTAAACCTCAGGGTACCAAACTGATTTTCTGCAGAAACTAATACTCTCCTTTCACCAAGGTTCTTACTTAACAAACCCAACCAACAATAACCAAAAACCCAACCCAAACCTTAACTAAGGTGTTCTAATGAACTAACTCCCTTATACTCAACATAATCTTGGTGGAGATCATCCTTACCTAAGGTGCAACATAGCAAAACAAAGGAAATCACATTACATAACTTACAAGCCATTAAGTTTTTGAAAACGACAAGTTATATATTTTTTTATAAATATATACGAATAATACCACATATCAAGGAGCACTAATCAAGATTAATATCTTATCCCTACTGAAATTAAGGCTTACTAACAAAATCAATCCAAATGATCAAAAACTTCCAAAATTCCAAGAAAAATCTACATGCATGCATGACTTCAAGTCTTATAAACCAAAACAACATGCTTTCCAAATAAATTTTACCATGAAATCAACATGCAAGCCTAGCATAAGCTATAACTAGATGATCACTTAGCATGCAAAGGGTTTTATCAAGTTTTTGATACAAAATTTATGTTATCACCACCAAAAACACATAAAATTGAAACAAGACAACAAAACATCTTCAAGAACCATTCATTCGGCTCCCTCAAGGTCATGGCCGAATGAAGTGGAAGGGAAATGACCATTTAAAATCAAGAGCCTCATTCTCATGACTTGGAATTTCACCATTCCTTGTAGTTCTCTCAAATACAACCTTAAATCTATAAGAATCAAGATTGTACTTTGAGTTCCAACTAAAGCTTTGACATGCAAACTCAAAACTTAAACTTTTTATTCAAAACTCTTTGAATTATGTATGATTAAGATATAGGAAGTAACATTTACTTGAATGGAAGGTGGGAGCTTGAATGAAGAATGAAGAAAAGGGAGGGGGTAGGGCTTCGGCCAAAAAGCCGAGAGGAGAGGGGGAGAGCCGAGAGGAGAGGGGAGGAAGGAGGAGTGTGGAAATGGTGGAGTGAAAGTGGGGTGATAATCATATTGGTTTGGTTTTTATTTGACCACAAGTGAGTGGATATGAGAATTTACAAGAGTAACCTTCTAACATAGTTAGGTAGATTTGCATGCAAGGACAAAGTGGTAATTTGGTTAGTAGAATGAAAGTAAGTGGGGTTGGAAATGCCTTCCTTGCCCCGTAGTTGAATGGAAGAGTATTTGCATGCAAGGGTAACTGATAGGGATAAATAAATCCTGATTGTATAATTAAATATTGCATTAATTGTACAAGGTATGGGCTGCTAGGCCCAATAAGAAGATGTATGACATTCAGACCAGAAAGGTTAACATTTTGATCAGGCCTGATAGACCAGATCAGGCATGTTGGAACAAAGAAGGCCCAAAAACCCTGATTATTTATTAATTTCGTAATTAATAAATTAGGGAGAAAACAGCTATTAAGATAAGTCCTAGTAGGGATATAAATCCTTGTAGATTGGCCTCCAAGGAACCTCATGGGATAAGGAATCAGCTTCCTACTTCCTAGGACTCCTAAGTCTATCCTAATTCAGAGACTTGACCACCAAGTCTCCTATACCAAGTCCAATTCAAGGACACCCACATCTATATAAGGGGCCTCACCCCACACATCAGAACTACGTTTTTTGACTTGATCCTTGGCAATCAGCAAGGTACGTAGGCATCTTGTTAATGCAGATTGAGTCACAAAATACAAGAGCAGTCAAACCGAGCCTTGAAGCTCACGTTCTTTAGTACTAAATACAGCGATTATATATATCAGTTTTTTATCCATAACATTTGGCGCCGTCTATGGGAAGGCACAACAACAACCATGGCCAGAACACGGAGAACAATTGGAGCCCTAGAGGAAGGAACACCATCAGGGACAACCCAGGTGATTTCGTCAACCGTGGAGATTCCTCCCCACTCAACTTATGCATCTACTCAAGGGGAAGCCTAGATAGGGGCAACTCAACCTCAGCCATAAAGGACGACTCCCCTGACTATTCGAGGAAGTGGATATGCTGGGCGAAGTGAAGCACGAGGGCAATCGCCCCCCTATATACGAGGTTTGGCTTCTATCCCCGAGGATCGGGAATTTTCTGGTCCTTACACTGAGAGAGATTCCGAATCTTCGGATGATGAAGTGGCCCCAAGAAGGAGACGTCCTGGCAAAGAGCCGATGGCCGATGGAAGGCAACGCCCTCGAAGCACCTAAGGGGCGGATCCCCAAGAAGTGAAGGAAAGGATCAGGGCTCATGAGGCTGAGATCCAAAGGCTGAGGCGTGACTTGGAAGCTCACCAGACCACCAGACCCCAGATACCTCCTAGGGGGAGAAATCCTCCTCCTGTCATAGACCTGGATGGTCCGGTACGAAAAAGGGTTGTCATCCCAAGAACTGATCCAAGCAATCTCCTTCCCCTTGGAGATCCTGATGATCCAACTCCACCCTTCACTGAAGAGATAATGAATGCCCATATCTCAAGGAAATTCAAGATGCCCATTATCAAAGCCTATGATGGCACGGGAGACCCCGCTAATCATGTTAGGACATTCTCTAATACACTGCTGTTGCAACCCGTGAATGATGTTATAAAGTGTCGGGCCTTCCCTCAAACCCTGTCAGGTATGGCTCAAAGATGGTACAGTTGCTTGCCCCCAAACTCTATTGGGTCGTTTAGAGAATTAAGCCAGGCTTTTATTAAGCAATTCATCAGTGGAAGAGTTCATGAGAAAAGTTCTGCATTTCATATGAGCATTGTCCAGGGGGCAAAGGAATCCTTGAGAGATTACCTGAATCGTTTCACAAAGGAGGCTTTAAAAGTCCCAGACCTTGATGATAAGGTAGCCATGATAGCACTGTAACAAGGAACTAGGGATGAGTTTTTTAAGATGTCCTTGGCCAAACGCCCCCCTGAAAGCATGTTGCAGCTTCAGGAGAGGGCAGGGAAGTATATCAAAGTTGAAGAAAGCATGAGGAAGACCGTAGTAAGTAATGAGCCCACTGGAGGCAAGAAGTGAAAAACTGATCTGGAATATATCGCTAAGGACAAGTATCCTAGAACCGAGCAAAACCCTGATTCAGCCCCCAAGAAGGGAGGACTTGGGCAAAAGTTCACCGAATACGCTAAGCTGAATGCTCCTAGAAGCCATATCTTGATGGAAATCGAGAAAGATCGAGATATTCGTTGGCCTAAGCCCCTGAAGGCTGATCCTACCAAGCTAGACAAAAGCAAATATTGCAGATTTCACAAAGATGTTGGTCACGACACCGATGAGTGTAGGCAGCTGAAAGATGAAATTGAGTTCCTCATTCGAAAAGGAAGATTGAACAAATACACTGGAGAAGGAGGGGACAGGAATAATAATGGAAGGAAGAACTTTGAGGATCGTAGGAGGGACCAAGACGATCAGGGGCGAAACCCCCAGCCTAGAGGCCCGGTTATAAATGCAATTTTTGGAGGGCCGCGACCTCGAGGTCCTGTGATAAACACGATCTTTGGAGGTCCAACTGCTGCTGGATTGTATAAAAATTCCAGAAAGGCATATACTAGAGAGGTTATGCATATTGTTGAAGAAGCCCCGAAGAGGGCCAGGACAGAAGTAACATTGGCTTTTGATGATTCTGACCTAGAGGGTGTGAAGTTTCCTCATGACGACCCACTGGTCATAACACCAGTAATAGGAAATAGCCCGGTTAAGAGGGTCCTTGTGGATAATGGTGCTTCTGTGGATATCTTGCTCCACGATGCCTTTCTAAGGATGGGGTATAATGACTCCCAGTTAACACCAACCGACATGCCGATATATGGATTTGCTGGAGTAGAATGTCCTGTGGAAGGGATAATCAAATTGCCAACCACCATAGGTACGGAACCAAGGCAAGCAATGCAGATGTTGGATTTCATGGTGGTAAAGGCTAGTTCAACTTATAGTGCTATCATGGGGAGAACAGGGATACATGCCTTCAAGGCAGTCCCCTCTTCCTACCATTCAGTTATGAAGTTTCCCACCCGAAACGGGATTGGAGAAGAGAGAGGAGATCAAAAAATGGCTAGAAGCTGTTATGTGGCCTCTTTGAGGGTAGATGGAGTCGGGGGGCAGGTTCTTCCTATTGAAGATATGGATGTCTGAGAAAATGATGAGAAGAGAGGAAAGTCAGCAGAAGACTTGGTTTCGGTTCCTTTAGACCCCGAGAATCCTGAGAGGATGACTTTCATTGGAGCCACATTAGAGGAGCCCCTTAGAGGGAAGTTGGTGAAATTTTTTCAAGAAAATAGTGATGTGTTTACATGGTCAGCAGCTGATATGCCAGGCATAGACCCGGAGCTGATTACTCACAAGTTAAACGTGGATCCAAGCCGGAAGACAGTAAAATAAAAAAAAAGAAATTTTGCCCTGGAAAGACAAGAGGCTATAAAACAGGAAGTAGAAAAGCTCTTAGAGGCTGGTTTTATTGAGGAGATTCAATTTCCGGAGTGGTTAGCAAACCCTGTAATGATGAAGAAGGCTAATGGAAAGTGGAGGATGTGTATAGACTTCACTGATCTGAATGATGCATGCCCTAAAGACTGTTTTTCGTTGCCCAGGATTGATACTTTGATTGATGCCACTGCTGGGCATGAGATGCTGAGTTTCATGGATGGATTTAGCGGATACAAACAGATCAAAATGCATAAGGATGACATTCCAAAGGTATCATTCATCACTGACTTTGGTGTTTATTGTTATCTTGTTATGGCATTTGGTCTTAAGAATGCAGGAGCCACCTATCAAAGGTTGGTAAATAAAATTTTTAAGGACCTTATTGGTAAGACTATGGAAGTCTATGTTGATGACATGTTAGTCAAGAGTCTAGCAAAGACTGATCATATAACCCATTTGAGGGAAGCTTTTGAGGTCCTGAGGTACCATAAGATGATGTTAAATCCTACAAAATTTGCTTTCGGAGTAGGATCTGGAAAATTTTTGGGATTGATGGTCTCCAAGAGGGGGATAAAGGCTAACCCCGACAAAATAAAGGCAATCCTAGACATGGAACCACCAAAAACCGTCAAGGATGTTCAGAAGCTCACAGGAAGGGTTGCTGCGCTAGGACGATTCATCTCCAAGTCGGGAGACAAGTGCTTGTCATTCTTCAAGTCACTAAAGAACATCAAAGACTTTGTATGGAATGAGGAAAACCAGAAGGCATTCGAAGAGTTAAGGAAGTATATGGCTCAGGCCCCGTTGTTGGCCAAACCATCTTTGAATGAAGTTGTATTCTTGTACTTGGCTATTTCAGAGAGTGCCTTGAGCGCGATGTTGGTTAAGGAGGAGCTGAAAGTCCAGAAACCCGTATACTATGTCAGCAAAATTCTGCATAGTGCTGAATTGAATTATTCAACTATTGAGAAATTTGCTCTAGCCTTGGTAATGGCTTCGAGAAAACTGCGTCCTTACTTTCAGGCTCATCAGATTGAGGTGCTAACAAATCAGCCACTGAGAAATATCATTCACAGTCCCAAGGCAAGTGGGAGATTGATTAAGTGGGCAATAGAGCTGGGGGAGTTCGATCTCAAGTATAAGCCGTGAACGGTAATAAAAGCCCAGGCGCTAGCTGACTTCGTGGTAGAATGTACCATACCCAACCAAGAAGTCGAGGGGCAGGAAGATACCATACCGCAAGATAAGGGAGTCGATAATGGAGACAGAGAGAAGGATGATAAGGAGAAGGAGTATTGGGTTCTCTATTTTGATGGAGCATCAAAAACAAACTCCAGTGGGGCAAGATTGGTATTGCAAAGCCCTGATGGGTTCTTAATTGAGTATGCTATGAAGCTAGACTTCCCAACCACAAACAATGAGGCAGAATATGAAACCCTTATAGGTGGCCTTGGCCTAGCTGGGACACTTAGAGTCAAAAACTTAAAGGTCCGTGGAGACTCGAAACTGATCATATCCCAGGTGAAGGGAGAATTTGAGGCAAGGGATGATACGATGGCTAAGTATGTCCGCCTAGTAAGGGCTGTGATGACCCAATTTAATGAATGCCATGTTGAACACATTCCAAGGGAAGGAAATGCTAAGGCATATGCGTTATCAATGTTTGCTTCATCTAAGATAGAAGAAAGTTCAGGAAGTGTGTACTTCCGTGTTTTGAAGACACGAAGCATAGATGTTAAGCTTGTGGCTCCCAAAGGCCTGGGGACGTCATGGATTGATCCCATCAAGGCTCACATTCAAACCGGTTGGTTGCCAAGCGATACAACTGAAGCATGAAAGTTAACTGTTCGAGCACTAAGGTACTCTTTGATAGATGGGATTCTGTATAAAAGATCTTTTGTAGTTCCTTACTTGAGGTGTCTCAGGCCCGATGAGGCACGCTTGGCTCTTGAGGAACTGCATGAAGGTATTTATGGGCAACACTTGGGGGGCAGGGCCTTGGCTCATAAAATAACCCGTTTAGGCTTCTATTGGCCAGAAATGATGACTGATGCCAAAGAATATGTGAAAAAGTGTGATCGCTGTCAGAAGCATGCACCAGTTGTTAGACACCCCCCTGAGATGCTGACCTCTATCAACTCGCCTATTCCCTTTGCTATGTGGGGGATGGATATTCTAGGGCCTTTCCCTATGGCCACGGCACAAAGGAAGTTTCTGATTGTAGCCATTGATTATTTCACCAAGTGGATTGAAGCCAAACCCTTGGCCAAAATCACAACTAAGCAGGTTGCACAATTCCTGTGGGAAAACATTATGTGCCAATATGGAATTCCCCGTATCCTCGTCACTGACAATGGAACACAATTCAATAACGAGGAATTCAAGAAGTATTGTGAAGAAAATGAAATTGAGTTACGGTTCACCTCTGTGGCTCACCCATAAGCCAATGGGCAAGCGGAAGTAGCAAATCGAATAATCCTGGATGGACTAAAGAAGAGGATCGAGAAGTCAAGAAATAATTGGGTGGATGAGATACTTCCCTTATTATGGGCCTATAGGACTACATGTAGAGTCACGACAGGAGCAACTCCCTTCATGTTGGCATATGGGGCAGAAGCAGTAGTTCCCGTGGAGATATCACATTCCTCTCCAAGGATTCAGGCTTTCAATGCTGAGGAAAATGAGGAAGGACAAAGGTTAGCTCTGGACTTAATCGACGAAGTGCGAGATGGGGCACATGCAAAGATAGTAGAGTATCAGAAGAAGGCTTCATTCTACTACAACCTAAGGGTTAAAGAAAGATTTTTCAAATAAGGTGACCTGGTCTTGAGGAAGATAGAAGCTTCTGGTGTAGGACAGAAAGGGAAGCTCGCCCCGAATTGGGAAGGGCCGTACAGAGTCAAGAGTGTTCAAGGTAGAGGAACCTACAAGCTAGAGACTATGGATGGTTTTGAAGTCCCGAGAACTTGGCATGCACAAAACCTGAAGGTTACTATGTGTAGGGCAGTTGGATACGATTCTCACTTGTCAAGATGGCGAGTAGGTTGAAAAGCACCTTGAAGCTTTGCTTGCTTAGGATTTATATGTTCTAGTTTTATTACAAAGTTTATTAAGACTTTTGTAAGGGATGAATCCCAGAAAATTTTATGAAATTCATGAGTTCTTCAAAGTATGTTTATGGCCTAACAAATAAAAACCAAATGCATGGATGCAAGCATAAAAGGTGATAAACAAAATAGATCGGATAAATATTACAAGAAGTTTGATAAATAAAGTCTCGAAAATAAGATAAAGAAAACAAGCCATGCAGGGCTGAAAAAGCTCTAAGGAGCTGAGGTACCCTCGGCATCCATATCATCGTCCTCTCCGCTCTCGCTGGATGTCTCTGTTGTCTCGGAGGAGGAGGAAGAGCTGTCGTCCTCAGCAGGTCTAGAAGAAGACTCGGGAGGAGGAAGGAGTGGATCCTGAGGAACATTATCCGAGACAACTACTCGGGTACGAAACCTCTGTAGCAAAGCCTCGTCATCAGGGCATACATAATCCGCCGGGTTAATATCAGGACAAGCCTCGTTCACGGTCCCAAGGGTCATGTCCCAACCAGTCCTAAAAAACCCGGGAATGACTGAATCATCCCTAATCCTCATGGACTGGGTAAACTCCTCCGAGTCCAGATAGTTGTCTATAGCTTTATCCTTCTCCGCCCGAAGTACCACCAGCTCGGCGTTAGACTCCCCGAGTTCTTCCTCCTTGCGCTTGAGCTTCTTCTCCAGGGTAGCATACTTCTTCTGTTGCCTCCTGAGGGCATTATCGGCCTTATCAGAAGCCCGCTTCCATGACTCGGCTTGCCTCACAGCGTCTTGAAAATAGGCGTTAGACTGAAACAAAGCAATCAACAAAGTATAAGGCAAGAAAATGCTACAAGAATGAAAGATAAGTTCAAAAGAAAGAAGGCATACCGAAGCCAGAGACTGGGCTCCCATGAGCTTAATCCTCTCAAGGTCAGGGGTGGCCACCACGTCAGTAAAGTCCTTGGGAGTCACGCTATGGTAGGACCAATCCCAAGCATGCTTCGTCGAACCAACCACGGTATCCCCTCGGCGGAATCCCCAGAGAGGCTGAAAGGCGCCTATAGCAGCAGCAGGGGCAGCAGCAGTGATAGGAGCATTATGGCCCTCAGCTCCTTCAGTTGAAGCCTCCCCTATAGGCTCCTTGTGCTTTCTCAAGAAGATAGGCTCTGTCGCCTTTCCCCGGGTGTCTAGGCCTGTGAGTCGAGCTTTCTTCATCCTAGCAGTCTCTTCAACAGAAGGAACATTGTCCTCGTTAATCTCCTTAGCAGCTACAAAACAAGGCAAAAAACAAAATAAGTGATGTTAATAATGCATGAAATGAAATAAAGATGATAAGGGAAGAAAAATACCCTGTTGAGAAACAGAGGATAGTCCCACGTGAATGAGGGAGAACTCCTCTAAGAGAGTCCAGCTGGTAGTAGTGTCGTTGTCTTGAGTAAGCCCATTATAAATAATAGTTTCCTCAGGAGTTAAGTGAATGGATTTGAGGCTACCATCACTGACCTTCCCGAAGGAAGATCGGAAGAGTGTGCCCCAGTCACCATTCTCCCAACGTAACCCAACAAAACTATTCCTCCAGTTTTGGTTGTTATCAGGAATGGAGGCGCTGTTAAAGATGTGTTTACTTTTGGGCCTTTGCTTGACATAGACCCAACCATAAATACTGGAAGAGCTATTATAGCACTGAAAGATCTTCCTAAAAATAGCTACAGAAAGAGGAAAGCCCTCCCTAAGGCAGCAGACCATAAAACATAAAATGTTCCTCCAAGCGTTTGGAGGAAGCTGACACGGGTTGATTTGTAAATCAGCTAAAAGATGAGGAATAAAAGGGTGGAAAGGAAACTTAAGCCCAGCATTAAGGGCATCAGTATAAATAAAGAGAGTGTCGGGTCTCCAGTGGCAAGTACGGTCACCACCAGAGACTGGAACTAATCTAAGAGGAGGAAGGACGTTATAACGTGCATTTAGTTTATCGAAATCTATGTTGTGCCAAGTATTATAATGATTAAAAGAATCGAGATGTGCAGTAGAGGGATATTCATCCCCCTAGTGTTAATCATATCGATTAAAGACATATACGAAGAACGGATCTCGATATCCTTACCTCATTTTGAAGCCGAGGCTATCTTGGCCGCCCTCTCGGAACTCTAGTCAGCCATTAGTAAAGCTGGAAAAGCCTGGAAACTTTGAAAGGAAGAAGGCTGGAAGCTAAGGGAAGAAAGTTGAGAGAGGAGAAAGTTTGAGAAATTTATGAAATGAGGAGTGAAGAGTGTGAGTGAGGACACTCCCCCCCCCCCCACCTTTATATAGGAGGAGAGAGGGGAAAATGGGCCTAGAAAAGCCCATTTGGGCCCAAGTTCATGAACCTTCTGGAATGATCAACAAAATATTGGAAGAATTTAGAAGAGTTTCTAGAAAAATCCAGAAGGTTTTGAGAAAATTCCTCAGGGTTCCAGAAGCTTCTTAGCTTAGAGAATAAAAGCCCAATTCAGAAAAACCAAGGCCCAATACCAAGGCCCAAAAACAAAAAACCCTGTATGAGGCCCACTTGATTTTTAGGAAAAAAGGGTGAAAAGAAGCCCAGCTAAAAAATGGGCCTGAATCCAAAATGTTGGCCCAAATTGAAAGCCCAGAACTAGGGGCCCAATTGAAAGGCCTAAGAAGCCCAGTAAGAAAATAAGCCCAGTTAAAATGAGCCCAAGTTTTAGCCCAGCATTAGGGGCCTAAAACATATATATGCATATATTCTTGACCCTGTCGACTAGAAAGCACAGAGAAATCCTGGTCGAATGGTCTGAGGTCGAATTTCCCTCGACCAGGGCTGATAAAAGAAGCTAATTCGGTCAAGAAAGGAATTCTGACCAAAATTCTTGGTCGAAAATGATAGTTCTTCGACCAAAATGCCAGAATAGTATATGTTCCTTGACCCTGTCGACCAGAAGACAAGATATATTCCTGGTCGAATCAATTCTGCTCAAAATAGCTTCGATCAAGGCACGAGACGATGGTTAATTCGGTCAAAAATGGAGATCCTGACCGAAAATCTTAACCGAAATAAAAAATTCCTGGTCGAAAATTCCTGACCGAAAATTCCTGGTCGAAAATCCCTGGTCGAGATATAAAAAAATAAAAAAAAAAGGGGAGAGGGGGGAGAAATCCTGGCCAAAATTCGACCAGGATTCTTGGTCGAATGGAATCTCCTCGAAATGTTGTCGACCAGGACACAAAGACGGATTATTCGACCAGGATCCTGGTCGAATGGGATTCCTGGTCGAAATTTATATAAAAAAAAAGAGAGAAGGAAGAAAAAGAGAAAATTCCTGGAAAATTACAGAAAAATAAGGAAATTGCTTGAAATATTTTCTGAAAAAATTAATATTTCCAGAAAATAAAGGATAAATCCCAGAAATTAAGGGAAAAATCCAGAAAATAAAGGATAAATCCCAGAAATTAAGGGAAAAATCCAGAAAATAAAGGATAAATCCCAGAAATTAAGGGGAAAATCCAGAAAATAAAGGATAAATCCCAGAAATTAAGGGAAAAATCCAGAAAATAAAGGATAAATCCCAGAAATTAAGGGAAAATCCAGGAAGTAAAAGATAAATCCCAGAAATTTAGGGAAAATCCAGGAAATTAAGGAAAAATCCTAGAATTAAAGGAAAGATCCCTGAAGATTAAGATAATCATTGTAAACGTGTAGGTCGCTCCACACTTTACGCAAAAATGAAACCCTGTAAGGGAATGAATAGACTTAACTTCTGCGAAACCTAATCAATGTTTCCCAAAAGTTGGGGGGCAAATGATAGGGATAAATAAATCCTGATTGTATAATTAAATATTGCATTAATTGTACAAGGTATGGGCTGCTAGGCCCAATAAGAAGATGTATGACATTCAGACCAGAAAGGTTAACATGTTGATCAGGCCTGATAGACCAGATCAGGCCTGTTGGAACAAAGATGGCCCAAAAACCCTGATTATTTATTAATTTCGTAATTAATAAATAAGGGAGAAAAACAGCTATTAAGATAAGTCCTAGTAGGGATATAAATCCTTGTAGATTGGCCTCCAAGGAACCTCATGGGATAAGGAATCAGCTTCCTACTTCCTAGGACTCCTAAGTCTATCCTAATTCAGAGACTTGACCACCAAGTCTCCTATACCAAGTCCAATTCAAGAACTCCCACATCTATATAAGGGGCCTCACCCCACAAATCAGAACTACATTTTTTTACTTGATCCTTGGCAATCAACAAGGTACGTAGGCATCTTGTTAAGGCAGATTGAGTCACGAAACACAAGAGCAGTCAAACCGAACCTTGAAGCTCACGTTCCTTAGTACTAAATACAGCGATTATATATATTAGTTTTTTATCCATAACAGTAACCATGTAATTTGATAATTATTAAGCAACCAAATTTTCAAAGATTTATTTTTATATAATAAAATAAAAGTTCAAAAATTATAAAATTTATACCATAAAATAACTTGGATTTTTAGAGATTTTATAAAATCATTTTCAAAATTTGTGAACAAAATATCTTTTAAAAGAAAATATTTCCAATGCTTAGAATATTCCTTATAAATCAAAAATAAAGGAAATAATTAAACTTTTGCTTTAAAAAATCATATACTACACATAACAATTTTATAATGCAAAAATTTTCACTCACACAAACATACAATCAGTGAACATATTTTTATTCGGCTTTAATATTATACCAAATCCACAAATAATATTACACGAAAATACCGGTCGTAACAAACCGTCGCAATCGGACGTGATATGGCTAACACCGATGGAAGAGAAAGACGTGAATCAGATGAGGGTCCTCCGCCTGAGTGCTCCGAATGATCAGACGATCCCGGGATAAAAGAATCTGTCATTATCGCTATTTGACGATCGTGTCGCTAGATAAGAATCTCGAATCTCATCACGAATCACACTAAAACCTACTATTTAGTCACACTCAACCACTCGACGTTCTATTTCTCTATTTCTTAATTCTAATCGTACCATCTACCCATTCCTGACAATCTAGGCTTGTTTCAATGACTTACAACATGTAGCTCTGATACCAAACCTATGACGCCCTCCAAACCCGGGTCAGAAGTTTGGGGCTCACAACACACACACACAATATACAAACCTGTATATAAAATATTATATACATTGACCATTCTTTTCACAACCATGGATCGCAACAGGTTCAAGTATGAAAACAAGCCACAACCTTGTCTTTCATTACATCGTACCAAATCCCAACTAGTTCAACTTACATCTGATAATGATATCATTCTTACAATCTTGTATAACTCATTTACAACATAAAACTTCTGCTAGCTCGATCCAACTTATCCTGGAATCCTAGCTCGCACACTGGATTGGGAATTCTCATTACCGACAATTTCCTTATCAGCTGTTGAAAACATAAAAGGTTTACAAGAGTGAGTTAACTAGCTCAGCAAGTCATAATAGCAATAACTGAGGTTGAACAATATGTTAGGAAATGAATAACACACAGAGGGGGTGAATGTGTTTTACTGTTTGTAGGCTTTTCTTGAAAGTTTTTGGCTTGGTTGAACAAAGTAAATTTAATCTTGTAGAAATGTGTTACTGCAGGAATTTAAACATGCAAGAATAAGGAACACAGATCTTTTCAAAACTCACTTAATTTTGTATTAAAATTAAGAATGTTTTGCTACAAAATTTCTAGGCTCTTTGATGTTAAAGAGCTTAGCTTCTCCTTGAGAGTGTTACAAGAAATTTGATCTCAATTATTGCTTCTGAGTAAAGGACCAGTGTTAACTTTATAACTTAGTTAACTACTTATTTATATAGTGTGTAATAAGACATGCTATTAGCTTTTCTAAACTGTTACTTGTCATTTCTATTTATAGAAAAGTAGATCTTCCATTTCTGGCTTAACATATCTTTAGCATCCCGTGTTCACTTTGATCTTCCTCTGTCAGTTAATCTTTACCATTGATCTTGTACGTTCTTCAAGCTGCTTTTTGTAGACTTGTCAATCCAGCTGTTTGGATTGTTTGTTGATTGTTTATCGTGGATATTGAACTGATCTGCAAATTTGTACTTTAAGATTGTACCTCGAGATCTCTAGTTTAGGTCTATAGAACATTTGGCATCTCGATAAGTATATTATCTTATCGAGATCTCTAGTACTCTCTATTTAGTTTTGGGCTTGTTAAGATCTCTAGTCTTCACATCTTCACTTTGACTTATCGATAACTCTTAGTTCTCTAGTAGCTTCTTTACTTGTCGATATCTCAGAGTTCTCTAGTCAAATTTAACTTGTCGATATCTCAAAGTCCTCTACTGAATTTTAACTTGTCGATATCTCTGAGTTCTCTAGTGAATTTGACTTATCGATATCTCTGATTCACTAGTGGAACTTGACTTATCAATAACTCAGAGTTCTCTAATGAATGTAGACTTGTCGATAACTCTGAGTTCTCTAGTGAAGAAATGACTTGTCGATATGTCTAACCATCATGTCTTCTTGACTTGTCGATATCTCACTGAGTTCTCTAATAGCTTTCCTAACTTCTCGATAAGCCATTCTGGAGTTCTCGAATGACTTCCTTATAACATTAAATCTGTGACTTGTAGAGATCTAGACTTAGAGTATTTTTCTCCAAACAGATTTATTCAACTCTAAGATTCTTCAAAATTCTTCTGAGGCATGATCTTCTTGACCTTCTTCCAGATAGAATCCTTAGGCTTGATACTGTTTATAGAAAAAGGCTCAAGTCTGCTCCTTTGACATTTTTACAGACTTTAAATGTTACAAGTACAAAATACAAATTTAGATAACAATAGAACTTACTTAGGGTTGACAAAATGGCTTAGTCTTATTAAAGTGCATGCATGTATTTTACAACACAATAACCAATTGAAATGACTCAGAAAAAAATAAGTTTCTGAATAAGCAATGATTAGAATTGGATATTCACTTTTCATTTTAAAAACCAAGGTT
The DNA here is from genome assembly GCF_009905375.1 of Apium graveolens. Taxonomy (NCBI): domain Eukaryota; kingdom Viridiplantae; phylum Streptophyta; class Magnoliopsida; order Apiales; family Apiaceae; genus Apium; species Apium graveolens. The sequence goes on from NC_133650.1 coordinate 155,277,891, forward strand.
AGGCTGCTGATCAGTAACGCATTAACCCCGAGCAAGGCTCCCATTTTTGCTCTATATACTGGATCCAAGGCACGCATTGGCCTATTATAACCACGAATCTGGTCCGACCACGAATCTGGTCCATATTTATAAAACCATCTAATTCTAAAACAATTCAATATGATAACCAATGCAATTCAATAAGCTGAGTCATAAACAACATTTATCTTGAAGCATAAGGTGATTCACAATACCATGAAGGTATAACAAGGAATTTAAAAAGATTGGCTTTCGATCAAGGAAAGAATCAGAAAGTAGAAGACCAAGGGTTCAAGGGTTCCAAGGATTGATCTTTTGTTAAACAAGGAATAAGGGTTGGAATGTCAAGCAATTCAATATCAGAAATTAGTATGTGGTAGATATGTATTTATAGAGTAGTAACGCATATGTCTGGCTCGTATCTGAGAATTCAACAATCAATTATTTATGAAGAATAAGGCTTATGGCTCAAGATCAATAAGAATCAGGTTTCACGGTTGAATAGTTTAAAGCATTTGCAATATAAAATAGGATTTATTTTGAATAATAGCAACATGTTATTAGAAATTTCAAAAATATTTGCAATATATCTTGAATAAAGGTTTAGAAGTACTTGCCTTATCACAAATGATTTGTTAGGTCACACACACACTGTAGAGAGGGTGAATATAGTGTAAAGTACAATCAAATCAAACTTTTAATAACTCAAATAATAGAAAACAAACTTTATTGAAACAATAAACTCTGTTACAGTATGGAACTGTTACCTCTCAGTGATGAACAAATATCACGAGAGCTACTAGGGTTACAATGAATAATCTTCTCGAATATGATAACACTTATAGTGTAAACCCTATGTCTGTATTTATATACTACACAGTTACAAGATAATCGCCAATTGATATGGAATATAATTCTGCTTCCTAAAATATATCAATCAGATATCTTTTCTTCCAAGTATTCTATTCTTCATAGAATTCCTTCTTCATGCATATCTCTTCTTATGTTTATCTCAATCCTCTTTCCTTTAATCAGCTGTTGTCCTTATCTGATCGTCCTTCAGTACTTAAGTTCTGATATCCATCTTTTGATAATTATCTCCTAATAATATAAGTACTGATTTCCTTAAGTCCTGACTTCCAATAAGTACTGATTTATCCTGTTCAAGTAAGATCTGAAAACTAAACATAAATCATATTAGCCATGACATTATCAAATATATCTAACAATCTCCCCCAACTTGTAAATTAGCATAATATACAAGTTTAACAGATATTTGATGATGTCAAAAACATTAAGTACAAATGCATGAGAATTAAACTAGATAACTACAACTTACAGTGCTTAAAGTTTTACCAATCTTTAACTTCTGATAACAGCTTCAGTCTGTACAAATATCAGAATTTAATCAGATGTAGATCTTGACTTGGTTTCATCTTCTGATCTCTCTGATATCAGGAGTTGTTCTGAGATAGTTCTTTAATAAACATCTCTCAGCATATCTGAGTTCATCAATCATCCTCCTTTTAGCATCTTCAAGCTCTACAGTATCTTCACCAATTTGAAAGATTGCAGCCCTGAGATCATTAATCTTAGCTTTTCTTATATCCTGATCCAGTCTGATCAAATATGCCTTATCAGACTCAAGATTGAATTCCACAGCCATGTAACCCAGAAAGGTAGTTATAATCTTAGCAGTGTTGGGCTTCATTTCAACTATATCACCCTTGTGATCTCTGTACTTTGGAAAATATGTGCTGTCAGACTTAACAGAATAAAGCCTTTTCTGTCTCTGAATCTGATCCTTCAAATAGTTTGCAGCACTTTCTGTTAATCTATCATTCACTTGAAGTAAGAATAGTACATGCTCCAGTTCTTCAAAATACTTCAATGGAATGGCATTTTGCCTTATATGATAAACCTTACCATCTGTCATGAAGTAAAATAAGATGTGTTCTTTCAAGTAGGTATGGTAAACCATTTGTACAGATTCCAGTTGATTCAATCTCTCAGGAGTTGCTCCAATACCTGGTTCACTCAAGGAAGTTGGATCATTGGTAGTGTTCTGTATTCTTCTTTCATCAGCACTTCCCAATCTAGTTTTATCTCTTGCTTCCTTTCCAGTAACTACTCTTGCTTCAAAACCACTTGCAGCAGTTTTCAAAGGTTGAGTCAGTTTTGCTTTAGTGAATCCTGGTAGGAGTGTCTTTGATTTATCTTCTGATATCAGGTTAACTTGAGCTATGTCAGAGGTTACTTGCTTCTTTGAAATATCAGAACTTACTGTCTCTTGACTCTGAACAACTTGAGACATGTCAGAAGTTGTCTTAAAAACTTTTCTTGAAGTCAGAGCAAGATCATCCTTTTCATTAGTGATTTCTTCATTCTCAGGAGGCACATAAATCTTGATAGGTTCACCAACTTTTTCTTTACCCTTGGATCTTGGATCTATCTGCGGTTGTGATTTAGCCAATGTTGCTTCAGTATTTGTCCTTTCTTTTATCACAATGCCTTTGAGTTTTGGAAGTATCTTTTTACCAGAAGCTTCAGATTTAGATGTGACTTTTTCTGATTTAAGTCTGGCTTCTTCTTCCATTAAACTCTCCAAGTCCATTCCTGGATTTTCCTGAAGAAATAACTGTCTTGACATTTCTTCATCAAGATCTAAAAGTTCATCAGAACTTATCCTTTTACCAGTAGCAGAACTAATTCTTTTTCCAGTATCAGAACTTGTCCTATGACTTGTGATTTTAGCTTTTCTTGATGAGAAACCTCTACCTTGACTATGACCTCTACCCATTCCAGAGTTTTCTTGGTCATCCTTTTCATCATCCTTCCCCTTCAGTGTCTTATCAGTTTTGCATTTGGACTTAATTACTTTCTCCCCCTTTTTGGCATCAGCAGGTAATAGAAGAGAGACAAGCAATTCCACTGAGGCTTGGATTTCATTAAGTTGAGATTGATGAGAAGCTTGATTTTTTATAATATCATCAATTTGAGCTTGTTATTTCTCTTGAGTCTTCTCAATATAAGCAACTCTGTCAAAGGTAGGTTGGAAGAATTTTTTCTTGTCAATCTTCTGAACTTGTTCTTGCTTAATGAATTCTTCCTGAATCTTATGTAACTCTGCATGAGTAGTTGAATGAAGACCTTGTAGATGTTTAGCACTCAATGCAGTGACTCTAAGCTGTGTTTTGAAATCATCAGTAATTAACATCTCATCAGCTTTAGTCAAGTGCTCAGCAAGATGCTTTGTATTTGGAACACAGGAAACTGAGTTCCATTCCTTAGTCCACTCCTGTCCTGCAGGAGTTTCACTCCAAGGCACTGGTGCTTCTCTTGTAACAAACTTCTTAACAAGTTCATATTTAAGAACAGTTTGTTGAGGGGCATGTCCTGAAGGACCTGCTTCATCAGCATCTGCAGTTAGAGTAGCATCACCAGTATCTCCAGCATTTGCAGCATCAGAACTTGATGAATCAGTATCTTCTGAAAAAACAACAGTATGAGTAGCAATGGAGGCTTCAGGATCATCCTCTAATTGCTGATGTGGTTCCAAGTTCTGATCAACAGCCATATCCTGATGCTCACCTATATTCTGATCATCAGCATCTAGATACAGAGAAGGTGTAGTAGATAACTCTGGAGGTGGAGCAGCATCAGTAACAGGTGTTGTTGATGGATTAGTTGCTGTTGGAGCTTCTAAGTAAAGTACTTCAGGCACAACCAAGTTCTGAATATCAATATCAGCACTTGTGCCTGAATTAACAGATACAGTCCTAGGAGACACAGAAGGTGTGTTGGCCTTTTCAGTAAAAGCTTCCTTAGTTGAAGTTAATGGAGAAGCAGGGGCCTTAGCAGAAACTGGTTCTTATGAGATAAGAGATTCCTGATCTCCTTCCTTAGCTGCTGCTTCCTCATCATCTGAAACTGGCCTTTTTTCCCTCTGTTTCTTGTATCTCTTTGAAGATATGGATTCCTTGGGAGTTTCATCTACAGTCATTCTTCTAAGCCTTTTGAGAAGCCTAGATCCCCCAATTGTAGAATCCTTCTGAGAAGGAACTTTCTCAGCTTCTTTGACAACAGGTTCTGATGTAGAAACTTATTCCTCACTGTCAGATTCATCTCTCAAAACAATCCTCCTTCTCTTCTGAGGTGTTTGGGGAACTGTCTTTGTCCTCTTAGCCTTGGAAGATGAAGGCTTCACAGGAGGTGCTGAGGATGAAGGTTGAACTGTCTGTGAAGTGGAGAGATATGATTTGAGATATTGTCTGAGAGTAGGTTGAGTAGTATGAGTGGTATGTGCTGATGATTGTTGTGGTGGTTGAGATGTGGTGGTTGGTTGGACATCAGAATAAACAGATCTGTAGGTATCAGGATCAGCATTTACTAAGATACTAAGATCTGTTGTACAGATTGAGGAATCTGTAAGGATCTAACCACCTTCTTCTTAACATCAGCATTTACCAAATCATTAAATGCTCGTTTTACAATTTTGAAAGATGGAGTTAAGTCAGTGGTAGGTTGGGGGTTATCAGCACAACAATGATTAAAAATAAGCTGAAAAAATCTAGCAAAGTAGACAACATTCTTATCTTCTGTCATCCTATCCCCAATAAAACCTATCACAGCAGTTGCAAAATCAAAATGAGTTTGGTTAATGATAGCATACCCGATGTGCTGACTCATTATAGGGATAGCATCAAAGTTTGAACATTTATTCCCAAAAGCTTTAGTTATGCAGTCAAAGAAGAAGCTCCATTCCTTTCTGATATGAGCCCGTTTCAACTACCCAAGCTTTTCCAAACTCTACTTATACCCCAAACTAGCCATGAACTCTCTAAGAGCTGATTCCTCCGGGGTTGAAAAAGTACATCCTTCTGGTAGATGTAGGGCCTTGAGAATTATACCAGGAGTTACCCCATATGCAGAATCACCCACTTCGAAAACAATACTAGGAGTACCATTTTGACCACCATTATCAAAGTTTCCAGTCCTCCAAAATGTCAGAACTTGTTGGCTCGAAAAGGTTGAAGGTTGGGTCAATGCATACCCGATTTCACTGTGTGCAAGAAGATCTTGCAAAAAATGCAACTCAGACGGAGCTTCAGCATGATCAAGAATTGCAGCATAGTTATTTGGAACAAATTTAGCTCCATCAATGATTAAATCCTTAGGTGCCATGAAAATAATCGAGATTTAAGAGTGCCTGTTAGGTGTTTGATAAAATGTCTAAATGAAAAACCAACGTCAGGAGTAGAAAGAGAGTAAAAGCAAATAGAGAGATAAAGTGTAAAAGTGAATAAAGGATTAGAAAATCCTCTCTCTGTCTTACTTATACTTTTAAAAAAAATGTAACCATTGGACACCTGTCAGACATGCAGTAATAATGAATAGTTAATGGGCACGGGAAAACAGTAATCATTACTTACCCACTTGCAGTTTTTCAAGGAAAAACCGTTCCACTTACCCAGTAATTCCATTAATCAAGGTAAATCAGTTTTAATTCAAAATTGAAACTGTTTCCACTTATTCAATTATTTTTCACTGCAACACCAATATTTTGAAAAAAAATCGAGTGAGAATGACCAAAATAAATCAAGGGAACAAGTACTGATAACGTAAAATCAGAACTTAATTTAAATTTAAATTGTAATGGTCATCAGAATATGAATATTTATCAGGATTTATCAATGCATTTCAGAACATCTCAGAGACAAGAACTTGCAAAAAGAGAAATTTCATTAATATATTAAGAGAATACATTCATGAAATTTAAATTACATCAAAACTGTTACAAGATTGTCCTAAGCTGCTAAACCTAACATCAACAGCTAATGTCCTGAGCTAAGAAGCCTGACAAAGCTGATGATGAAGAAAAACAGGAAGAAGAAAATAAATTATTTCTTCTTCCTACTCTCGACAAAGAGAATAGTGAGTCGTATTATTTGCTCCTGCTTTCGAAGACGACGAAGGTGAAGTTCTCTTCGAACTGCCAGCAGATCACGTTTAATAGCCTCTGGAAATTGAATCCAGAGATTGTGAGGGATGTTGGCGATAGGGTATGGAGTTGGAATCCTATTTAAAAAGACATGTACAGTCTCATTGCCATAGTTGTAAAACCAGCCAAATGCAGCCATTTGTGGTGGTAAGTGTAAAACGAAGGTGAGTTTGTGATAAAAGAGTTGATGTGAAGGCTGATGTGAAGTGGTTGTTTTTATAGACAAAAGAATGCCAGGAGACGCAAGGAAATTTAAGGCTGATAGGTAGAGTTAATTCTACCTCGTCTCCCCAGACTTGGAAGAAGGAAAACAGTCATTGGAAGTTTAAGTCAGGGTTAATGCGCACAAGTAACAAGTAAAAATTACTGTACGTGTATGTGAACCACTATCCCTAATGATATTGACTGTTAATTTTCTACCCAAACATAGTCTGATTTAAAATGAAACTGTTTTTTTTTATCCACAAATAAGTCAAGTAAAGAATCAGAATTTAAGATCAGAACTTAGACTTATATCAGAACTTAACAGTAATCAGAACATAATTTCTTAACTCGAAAAATGAATGCCTATCTTAGTAAGTCCTCACACAAATTCTGATTTAGATTCTTCAGAACTTAATCATCAGAACATGCAATCAGAACTTGTCCTCAGAATTTGTGTAATGTGACACAGAAACTGTTCATCTAAAATAACATAGATCACCACAGCAATTTTCATCATTCATATGGAGTGTTTAGTGTGTGCATTAAGCTAAATATCAGACAAAGAGTAAAGTCTGATTCACTTCAGTACATCTTAGAAATAAGGCATAACTAAAACTTTACTAAAAACCTGTCATTATTCTGAAACCTACTATTGAATGAGTTCATGCTTGAGTCCACCTTAACTATTTTGTGCTAATTTTGTGCATCTTTTTAAATTCCATTTACAGTGGATTCTCAGTGTAAGTGAGTCACGACTGCTTATCAGAATTTATGCTATTATCAGAGTATTTCTCCAGTAATCATAGAGTGTGAAAGGTCACCAAGAAAATATTTTGCTTTTCTGATGCATATTTTACTTAAT